>NC_092106.1:2592338-2833578 GCF_045679555.1 Salvelinus alpinus | reverse complement strand
TCTGCTGATGACTTTGTCAACCATTTTGAAAAGAAGGTCGACGACATCCGATCCTCGTTTGCTAAGTCAAACGACACCGCTGGTTCTGCTCACACTGCCCTACCCTGTGCTTTGACCTCTTTCTCCCCTCTCTCTCCAGATGAAATCTCGCGTCTTGTGACGGCCGGCCGCCCAACAACCTGCCCGCTTGACCCTATCCCCTCCTCTCTTCTCCAGACCATTTCCGGAGACCTTCTCCCCTACCTCACCTCGCTCATCAACTCATCCTTGACCGCTGGCTACGTCCCTTCCGTCTTCAAGAGAGCGAGAGTTGCACCCCTTCTGAAAAAACCTACACTCGATCCCTCCGATGTCAACAACTACAGACCAGTATCCCTTCTTTCTTTTCTCTCCAAAACTCTTGAACGTGCCGTCCTTGGCCAGCTCTCCTGCTATCTCTCTCAGAATGACCTTCTTGATCCAAATCAGTCAGGTTTCAAGACTAGTCATTCAACTGAGACTGCTCTTCTCTGTGTCACGGAGGCGCTCCGCACTGCTAAAGCTAACTCTCTCTCCTCTGCTCTCATCCTTCTAGACCTATCGGCTGCCTTTGATACTGTGAACCATCAGATCCTCCTCTCCACCCTCTCCGAGCTGGGCATCTCCGGCGCGGCCCACGCTTGGATTGCGTCCTACCTGACAGGTCGCTCCTACCAGGTGGCGTGGCGAGAATCTGTCTCCGCACCACGTGCTCTCACCACTGGTGTCCCCCAGGGCTCTGTTCTAGGCCCTCTCCTATTCTCGCTATACACCAAGTCACTTGGCTCTGTCATATCCTCACATGGTCTCTCCTATCATTGCTATGCAGACGACACACAATTAATCTTCTCCTTTCCCCCCTCTGATAACCAGGTGGTGAATCGCATCTCTGCATGTCTGGCAGACATATCAGTGTGGATGACGGATCACCACCTCAAGCTGAACCTCGGCAAGACGGAGCTGCTCTTCCTCCCGGGGAAGGACTGCCCGTTCCATGATCTCGCCATCACGGTTGACAACTCCATTGTGTCCTCCTCCCAGAGTGCTAAGAACCTTGGCGTGATCCTGGACAACACCCTGTCGTTCTCAACTAACATCAAGGCGGTGACCCGTTCCTGTAGGTTCATGCTCTACAACATTCGCAGAGTACGACCCTGCCTCACGCAGGAAGCGGCGCAGGTCCTAATCCAGGCACTTGTCATCTCCCGTCTGGATTACTGCAACTCGCTGTTGGCTGGGCTCCCTGCCTGTGCCATTAAACCCCTACAACTCATCCAGAACGCCGCAGCCCGTCTGGTGTTCAACTTTCCCAAGTTCTCTCACGTCACCCCGCTCCTCCGCTCTCTCCACTGGCTTCCAGTTGAAGTTCGCATCCGCTACAAGACCATGGTGCTTGCCTACGGAGCTGTGAGGGGAACGGCACCTCCGTACCTTCAGGCTCTGATCAGGCCCTACACCCAAACAAGGGCACTGCGTTCATCCACCTCTGGCCTGCTCGCCTCCCTACCTCTGAGGAAGTACAGTTCCCGCTCAGCCCAGTCAAAACTGTTCGCTGCTCTGGCACCCCAATGGTGGAACAAACTCCCTCACGACGCCAGGTCAGCGGAGTCAATCACCACCTTCCGGAGACACCTGAAACCCCACCTCTTTAAGGAATACCTAGGATAAAGTAATCCTTCTAACCCCCCCCCCCCCCCCCCCTTAAAAGAGTTAGATGCACTATTGTAAAGTGGTTGTTCCACTGGATATCATAAGGTGAATGCACCAATTTGTAAGTCGCTCTGGATAAGAGCGTCTGCTAAATGACTTAAATGTAATGTAAATGTAAATGTATTGTTAGATATTACTGCACTGTTGGAGCTTGGAACACATGTGTGATGGGGTGTATAGATGTTGTAGACATATACTACATATTTTATTCATATATATACACTATCTAAATATGTGTATAGAATAGTATACAGTGCATTCGGAAAGTATTCAGACCCCTTGACGTTTTCACACAATACCCCATAATTACGAGGCAAAAAGAAAATACTTTATTCACATAAGTATTCAGACCTTTTGCTATGAGACTAAATTAAGCTCAGCTGCATCCTGTTTCCATTGATCATCCTTGAAATGTTTCTACAACTTGATTGGAGTCCACCTGAGGTAAATTCAATTGATTGGACATGCTTTGGAAAGGCACACATTTGTATAAGGTCCCACAGTTGACAGTACATGGCAGAGCAAAAACCAAGCCATGAGGTCGAAGGAATTGTCCTTAGAGCTCCGAGACAGGATTGTGTTGAGGCACAGATCTGGGTAAGGATTCTAAAAAATGTCTGTAGTATGGAAGGTCCCCAAGAACACAGTGGCCTTCATCATTCTTAAATGGAAGAAGTTTGGAACCACCGGGGCTCTTCCTAGAGCTGGCTGCCCGGCCAAACTGAGCAATCGGGGGAGAATGGCCTAGGTCAGGGAGGTGACCAAAAACCCAATGGTCACTCTGACAGAGTTCCTCTGTGGAGATGGGAGAACCTTCCAGAAGGACAACCATCTCTGCAGCACTCCACCAATCAGGCCTTTATTGTAGAGTGGCCAGATGGAAGCCACTCCTCAGTAAAAAAAAGCACATGACAGGCTGCTTGGATTTTGCCAAAAGGCACCTAAAGAGACTCAGACCATGAGAAACAAGATTATCTGGTCTGTTGAAACCAAGATTTAACTATTTGGCCTCAGTGCCAAGCATCACGTCTGGAGGAAACCTGGCACCATCCCTACAGTGAAGCATGGTGGTGGCAGCATCATGGTGTGGGGATGTTTTTCAGCAGCAGGGACTGGGAGACTAGTCAGGATCGAGGGAAAAATGAACAGATCAAAGTACAGAGATCCTTGATGAAAACCTGCTCCAGAGCGCTCAGGACCTCAGACTGGGGTGAAGGTTCACCTTCCAACAGCACAAGGACCCTAAGCACACAGCCAAGACAACACAGGAGTAGCTTCGGGACAAGTCTCTGAATGTCCTTGAGTGGCCCAGCCAGAGCCTGGACTTGAACCCGATCGAACATCTCTGGAGAGCCCTGAAAATAGCTGTGCAGCGATGCTCCCCATCCAACCTGACAAAGCTTGAAAGGATCTGCAGAGAAGAATGGGAGAATCTCCCCCAAATACAGGTGTACCAAGCTTGTAGCAGCAGACCCAAGAAGATTCAAGGCTGTAATCGCTGCTAAAGGTGTTTCAACAAAGTACTGAGTAAAGGGTCGGAGTACTTATGTAAATGTCATATTTCAATTGTCTTTTTTATACATTTCTTAACCTGTTTTTGCTTTGTCATTATGAGGTTTTGTGTGTAGATTTATGAAAAGCGATTACATACATTTTTAGAATTAACCTAACAATGTAGAAAAAGTGAAGGGGTCTGAATATTTTCCGAATGCACTTTATATACAGCAATAGTTTAATAGGATGGCCGTGACTAGAAAACAGTATATACATATGAAAGGGGTTAAACAGTATGTAAACATTATTAAAGTGACCAGTGTTCCATGTCTATGTACACAGGGCAGCAGCCTCTAAAGTGCAAGGTACTGGGTGGAAGCCGGCTAGTGATGACTATTTAAGTCTGATGGCCTTGAGACAGAAGCTGTTTTTCAGTCTCACGATTCTAGCTTTGATGCACCTCGCCTTCAGGATGATCACGGGGTGAACAGGCCTTGATCCGGGTGGCTGAGGTCCTTGATGATCTTCTTGTCCATCCTGTGACACCGGGTGCTGTAGATGTCCTGAAGGGCATGAGTTGGACTGCAGAGTGAAGGAACAGCAGCCAATAAGTGCTCAGCATATGTGGAAACTCCTAAGACTGTTGGACACATTCCAGGTGAAGCTGGTTAAGAGAATGCGAAGTGTGCAAAACTGTCAAGGCAATGGGTGGCTACTTTTGATGTAATTTCTTTTTTTCTTTTCTTTTTTACTACATGATTCCATATGTTATTTCTTAGTTCTGATGTCTTCGCTATTGTTCTACAATGTGGAAAATAGTTTAAAAAAAGAAACCCTTGAATGAGTAGGTGTGTCTAAACTTTTGACTAGTACTGTGTGTGTGTGTTCTAAATTAACCTACTAAAACTCACGGACGATTAGTAAAGCTTAAACCAAGTTTATTCACCAATTGTCATACAGCTCCATAAGACAAATACATGGTTTCACCAGTGGGGGTGTGTGTAATATATATATATACACCCACCCCCCAAACATTCCATCTTTATTGCTATGGCAGGAAATTAAGTGACACGGTCCATAAACTGTTCCTTCTCCCTTTTTGTAACCTGACCTCGACCCCCCCCCCCCCCCTCACTAAACCACATCTCTCCACCCATTTCAGTGCCTGCCACGTGATTGCACTTCCTTTACTCAATACATTCCCCCTACAGATATACAAACTAGACTATGGCACTCAGTATTTAAATAGGATACTTGATAATTAACAATATTTCAAGTTTAGAACTCATCCCACGGCTGGTTGGACTGGATGATACAGTGCTGGTGGAACGCAATGGCTGGCAACAATACCTCACTCCGTACTTTAGGCAGGTGCCACAAATCAAGCAGTACCAGCACTTCAGGTGAATATCATTGTCATTGTATGAGGTTATTCTTTTTATCTAAACTTGGGAGGTGAATTGATGTTATGCAAGGTTGTAATGTTTTAATTTTTTTCCGTTATTTCCTGTTTTACAGCTTCGATGCTTTGGAGCCTGGTGTTGTTGCCAAGGAGCGTTCTGACTCAGTCAGGGCCAGGTTTCAGCTGCAGCGCAGCGCTGACATCCTTTCACCTCTAGATGGTCTGCCTGTACTGGACTGTACACAGCTTGACAAAAACTAATCTTTCTGAGAAGATTAAGGAGTTTTGTGACGAAGAGGCTATGGACATCACATGCCATTCACCAAAGTCGAGAGCAGGACAGAAACATGCTCCGAATATCGATTCCCTTGTTCATGCGTTGTTCGGACGGACCAGTTCATCACTGGGGGCGAGTTCCCAGTAATCAGCACTCTGCACTGCCTCTATTCACTTGACTCTCCTAACACACGCCATATGTTGCTTCTACTTTTTTTTTTATCAAGATGCTCAGCCACTTTACTCCTGATTTTATATGCATATAACTACCTCTATCACTGATCGTTATTGATATTCTTGTACACACAATATATCATTTGGTTCTTTCTCTACTGGCATTGACAATTGTGTCACTATAAAGAAAAAAAAGAATCTATCTTTGATATTGCTACTATGCAAGTAACCATTTCGCCGTACTGTTTATACCTTCTGTAGAGACCCATCCACTTAGCAAGATGTGCCTGGTGATTATAGCATTTCTTTCACATGACCCATCAATTTAAACAAGTGTGTCTGGGTAAGCATCATCTAATATTTCTAAAAATATTTTTCTGGACACTTTCTGCTTGCCTGGAATTTTTCATTATTGTAGGCTACTACTTTTACTACTTAGTCTTAATCTTTACTACACTACTCACTGTTAAGCACATGACCTCACATGTGAATCCTTAAAGAAATAGGTGGGGCTGGCTTAAGCGGTTGGGAACAATGCTGAATGGGTGTAGACAAAGAAGAGTATTCCAGTAGGTTTACCAAAACATTCAAGGGCCATTTTCTCAAAAATGGGATTACAAGTTTCAACTTTCGAAGCGGAATTTCTTCCCATTGTTCCTCAAATGCAGTATTATATACCATTTTGTAGCTCTGTGTCTCTGCTGTTATCCAATGTAACAATAAATAAACACTATTTAAAATTTTGCTAAGGCCTAAGCAAGGCGGTCGGTCACAAATGTACTATTTTCACATACTCAATGCCTACTATTTAGAACCAAATACGGTTATCTGTACACAGCCAATGCTTATTTTCTTAGGTCATATGTCACAAGCCGGCTCATAGCCTGTGACAAAAATGAGGGGACACGAACAACAGGTATAGGCCAATTAAAAGTGTTCTTTATTATAAACAAAACTATTAACTTTAAACTAAGAAAAAGGAATGAGGTGTGGAAGTATCATAATGTAAAGTGCATGGATGTGTGAATATGTGTGTGTGAACATGACTGAGTGAAAACTATGCAAAACTACAAAGGAACAAACAAAACATGATCATACCTGGAGGAGCAGAGAGAGAGAGAAGTGATTAGTTTAAATACTTAGAGCCCAGGTGACTCCAATCACTAACGACCCTCCTCTGCCTGCAGGAGGAACCGCCCCTGCACTGCAGAGGAGGAGCCGTGACACATATTAAATGTGTTTACACCAGATACAGTTGAAGTTTACATGCACCTTAGCCAAATACATTTAAACTCAGTCTTTCACAATTCCTGATATTTAATCAGAGAAAATTCCATGTCTTAGGTCAGTTAGGATCACCACTTTATTTTAAGAATGTGAAATGTCAGAATAATAGTAGTAGAGTGATATATTTAAGCTTTTCTTTCATCACATTCCCAGTGGGTAAGAAGTTTACGCACACTTAATTAGTATTTGGTAGCATTGCCTATAAATTGTTTAACTTGGGTCAAACGTTTCGGGTAGTCTTCCACAAGCTTCCCACAATAAGTTGGGTGAATTTTGGCCCATTCCTCCTGACAGAGCTGGTGTAACTGAGTCAGGTTTGTCGGCCTCCTTGCTCGCTCATGCTTTTTCAGTTCTGCCCACAAATGTTCTATGGGATTGAGGTCGGCTTTGTGATGGCCACTCCAATACCATGACTTTGTTGTCCTTAAGCCAATTTGCCACAACTTTGGCGGTATGCTTGGGGTCATTGTCCATTTGGAAGACTCATTTGCGACCAAGCTTTAACTTCTTGACTGATGTCTTGAGATGTTGCTTCAATATATCCACATCATTTTTCTTCCTCATGATGCCATCTATTTTGTTAAGTGTACCAGTCCCTCCAGCAAAGCACCCCCACAACATGATGCTGCCACCCCCGTGCTTCACGGTTGGGATAGTGTTCTTTGGCTTGCAAGCCTCCCCCTTTTTCCTCCTAACATAAGGATGGTCATTATGGCCAAACAGTTCTATTTTTGTTTCATCAGACCAGAGGACATTTCTCCAAAAAGTACAATCTTTGTCCCCATGTGCATTTGCAAACCTTGGTCTGGCTTTTTTTATGGCGGTTTTGGAGCAGTGGCTTCTTCCTTGCTGAGCGGCCTTTCAGGTTATGTCGATATAGGACTCGTTTTACTGTGGATATAGATACTTTTGTACCTGTTTCCTCCAGCATCTTCACAATGTCCTTTGCTGCTGTTCTGTGATTGATTTGCACTTTTCGCACCAAAGTACGTTCATCTCAAGGACACAGAACGCGTCTCCTTCCTGAGCGGAATGATGGCTGCGTGGTCCCATGGTGTTTGTACTTCAGTACTGTTTGTACAGATGAACATGGTACCTTCAGGCATTTGGAAATTGCTCCAAGGATGAATCAGACTTGTGGTTTTTCTGAGGTCTTGGCTGATTTCTGTTGATTTTCCCATGATGTCAAGCAAAGAGGCACTGAGTTTGAAGGTAGGCCTTGAAATACATCCACAGGTACACCTCCTACTTCCGGCGCCGAAAAGAGATGGCTGCCTCGCTTCGTGTTCCTTGGAAAATATGCAGTATTTTGTTTTTTTACGTGTTATTTCTTACATCGGTACCCCGGGTAATCTTAGGTTTCATTACATACAGTCGGGAGGAACTACTGAACATACGATTAACGTCAACTCATCATCGTTCCTACCAGGAATATGACTTTCCCGAAACGGATCCAGTGTTTTGCCTTCTACACAATACAATGGATCTGATCCCAGCCGGCGACCCTGTGCGACGCCGAAAAAGGGGAAAACGTGGCGGTCTCGTGGTCAGGCTTCGGAGACGGGCACATCGCGCTCCACTCCCTAGCATACTACTCGCCAATGTCCAGTCTCTTGACAATAAGGTTGATGAAATCCGAGCACGGGTAGCATTCCAGAGAGACATCAGGGATTGCAACGTGCTCTGCTTCACGGAAACATGGCTAACTCAAGGGACGCTAACGGAGTCGGTGCAGCCAGCTGGTTTCTTCATGCATCGCGCCGACAGAAACAAACATCTTTCCGGTAAGAAGAGGGGCGGGGGGGTATGCCTTATGATTAACGAGAAGTGGTGTGATCATCATAACAACACACAAGAACTCAAGTCGTTCTGTTCACCTGATCTAGAACTCCTCACAATCAAATGTCGACCGCATTATCTACCAAGGGAATTCTCGTCAATCATAATCACAGCCGTATACATTCCCCCCCAAGCAGACACATCGATGGCCCTGAACGAACTTTATCTGACTCTTTGTAAACTGGAAACCACACACCCTGAGGCTGCATTCATCGTAGCTGGGGATTTTAACAAGGCTAATCTAAAAACAAAACTCCCTAAATTCTATCAGCATATCGATTGTGCTACCAGGGCTGGAAAAACACTAGACCATTGTTATACTAATTTCCGCGACGCTTATAAGGCCCTCCCCCGCCCCCCTTTCGGAAAAGCTGACCACGACTCCATTTTGTTGATTCCAGCCTACAAACAAAAACTCAAACAACAAGCTCCCGCGCTCAGGTCTGTTCAACGCTGGTCCGACCAATCTGAATCCACGCTTCAAGACTGCTTCGATCACGCGGATTGGAATATGTTCCGCATCGCGTCCAACAACAATATTGACGAATATGCTGATTCGGTGAGCGAGTTCATTAGGAAGTGCATTGACGATGTCGTACCCACAGCAACGATAAAAACATTCCCAAACCAGAAACCGTGGATTGACGGCAGCATTCGCGTGAAACTGAAAGCGCGAACCACTGCTTTTAACCAGGGCAAGGTGACCGGAAGCATGACCGAATACAAACAGTGTAGCTATTCTCTCCGCAAGGCAATCAAACAGGCTAAGTCTCAGTACAGAGACAAAATCGAGTCGAAATTCAACAGCTCAGACACAAGAGGTATGTGGCAGGGTCTACAGTCAATCACGGATTACAAAAAGAAAACCAGCCCCGTCGAGGACCAGGATGTCTTGCTCCCAGACAGGCTAAACAACTTTTTTGCCCGCTTTGAGGACAATACAGTGCCACTGACACGGCCCCCTACCAAAACCTGCGGGCTCTCCTTCACTGCAGCCGAGGTGAGTAAAACATTTAAACGTGTTAACCCTCGCAAGGCTGCAGGCCCAGACGGCATTCCCAGCCGCGTCCTCAGAGCATGCGCAGACCAGCTGGCTGGTGTGTTTACGGACATATTCAATCAATCCTTATCCCAGTCTGCTGTTCCCACATGCTTCAAGAGGGCCACCATTGTTCCTGTTCCCAAGAAAGCTAAGGTAACTGAGCTAAACGACTACCGCCCCGTAGCACTCACTTCCGTCATCATGAAGTGCTTTGAGAGACTAGTCAAGGACCATATCACCTCCACCCTACCGGACACCCTAGACCCACTCCAATTTGCTTACCGACCCAATAGGTCCACAGACGACGCAATCGCAACCACACTGCACACTGCCCTAACCCATCTGGACAAGAGGAATACCCATGTGAGAATGCTGTTCATCGATTACAGCTCAGCATTTAACACCATAGTACCCTCCAAACTCGTCATCAAGCTCGAGACCCTGGGTCTCGACCCCGCCCTGTGCAACTGGGTCCTGGACTTCCTGACGGGCCGCCCCCAGGTGGTGAGGGTAGGTAACAACATCTCCACCCCGCTGATCCTCAACACTGGGGCCCCACAAGGGTGCGTTCTGAGCCCTCTCCTGTACTCCCTGTTCACCCACGACTGCGTGGCCATGCACGCCTCCAACTCAATCATCAAGTTTGCGGATGACACTACAGTGGTAGGCTTGATCACCAACAACGACGAGACGGCCTACAGGGAGGAGGTGAGGGCCCTCGGAGTGTGGTGTCAGGAAAATAACCTCATACTCAACGTCAACAAAACAAAGGAGATGATTGTGGACTTCAGGAAACAGCAGAGGGAGCACCCCCCTATCCACATCGACGGGTCAGTAGTGGAGAAGGTGGAAAGTTTTAAGTTCCTCGGTGTACACATCACGGACAAACTGAACTGGTCCACCCACACAGACAGCGTTGTGAAGAAGGCGCAGCAGCGCCTCTTCAACCTCAGGAGGCTGAAGAAATTCGGCTTGTCACCAAAAGCACTCACAAACTTCTACAGATGCACAATCGAGAGCATCCTGTCGGGCTGTATCACCGCCTGGTACGGCAACTGCTCCGCCCACAACCGTAAGGCTCTCCAGAGGGTAGTGAGGTCTGCAGAACGCATCACCAGGGGCAAACTACCTGCCCTCCAGGACACCTACACCACCCGATGTCACAGGAAGGCCATAAAGATCATCAAGGACAACAACCACCCAAGCCACTGCCTGTTCACCCCGCTATCATCCAGAAGGCGAGGTCAGTACAGGTGCATCAAAGCAGGGACCGAGAGACTGAAAAACAGCTTCTATCTCAAGGCCATCAGACTGTTAAACAGCCACCACTAACATTTAGCGGCCGCTGCCAACATACTGACCCAACTCCAGCCACTTTAAAAATGGGAATTGATGGAAATTATGTAAAAATGTACCACTAGCCACTTTAAGCAATGCCACTTAATACAATGTTTACATACCCTACATTACCCATCTCATATGTATATATACTGTACTCTATATCATCTACTGCATCTTGCCATCTTTATGCAATACATGTACCACTAGCCACTTTAAACTATGCCACTTATGTTTACATACCCTACAGTACTCATCTCATATGTATATACCGTACTCTATACCATCTACTGCATCTGCCATGCCGTTCTGTACCACCACTCATTCATATATCTTTATGTACATATTCTTTATCCCTTTACACTTGTGTGTGTGTGTAAGGTAGTAGTGTGGAATTGTTAGGTTAGATTACTGTTGGTTATTACTGCATTGTCGGAACTAGAAGCACAAGCATTTCGCTACACTCGCATTAACATCTGCTAACCATGTGTATGTGACTAATAAAATTTGATTTGATTTGATTTGATTTGAATTGACTCAAATTATGTCAATTAGCCTATCAGAAGCTTCTAAAGCCATGACATAATTTTCTGGAGTTTTCTAAGCTGTTAAAAGGCACAGTCAACTTAGTGTATGTAAACTTCTGACCCACTGGAATTGTGATACTGTGAAATATTCTTTTTGTAAACAATTGTTGAAAACATTATTGTCATGCACAAAGTAGATGTCCTAACCGACTTACCAAAACTGGTTTGTTAACGAGATTTGTGGAGTGGTTGAAAAAAATAGTTTTTATGACTCCAACCTAAGTGTATGTAAACTTCCTACTTCAATTGTATATATTTGAACCACTTGCACACATTCCAGCCCTGAATTAGTATTTACTTTGGATGGATGTGCATCCTTGGATGTGGATATATACAATAAGTTCTTTGGAAATCTTACTCACCAGTGCTACAACAATACAAACAGCACTAAAAACAGTAGGGGGGAAAAAACTTACTTTGGATGTGTTGCAGGAAAAGAGTGTTCCCTAAACCACGATTGGCTTTAGTTATACACACAGCGGGCAGGGTGAACTCTCAGAATAGATTAGTTGTTAAAAAAATACTGTAATATACAGTCAAGATAAATATACACATCCTGAATGTCCTTACTCCTTGAAAGTGCAGTTTTTAAATGTTGATTTGTGTTTTAGCACCTGAGCTCTTCGAGGTTAAAGACAATCTTTTGAAAAAGAAAATTCACATCTGGTACAAGCTCTGCATTCCTCCAGACAAACATGCATGGTGCCAGAGACTCACTTCGCCATGTGCAGTAAACACAAACATATTTCAACATGATCCAACACATCTGGCTCATGTACGACTACGAAACCATATATGACCATGTAGACCCAATCTATGAGAGGAAGTGTCATTTAAAAAACATTGTAATAGGATTGATGGGTGAGGTCTTGAGCTATTGCCTGAGGTAGAGTATCTCATGATAAGATGTAGACCACACTACCTACTGAGAGTTTTCATCTGTATTCTTTGTAGCTGTTTACATACCTCCACAGTCAGGCTGGCACGAAGACAGCATTGAATGAGCTGTATTCCGCTATAAGCAAACAAGAAAACGCACACCCAAAGGCGGCGCTCCTAATAGCCGGGGACTTTAATGCAGGGAAACTTAAATCTGTTTTACCAAATTTCTATCAGCATGTTAAATGTGCAACCAGAGGAAAAATAATTCTGGACCAGCTATACTCCACACACAGAGACGCATACAAAGCACACCCTCACCCTCCATTTGGCAAATCTGACCATAATTCTATCCTGATTCCTGCTTACAAGCACAAATTAAAGCAGGAAGCACCAGTGACTAGATCAATAAAAAAGTGGTCAGATGACGCAGATGCTAAGCTACAGGACTGTTTTGCTAGCACAGACTGGAATATGTTCTGGGATTCCTCTGATGGCATTGAGGAGTACACCACATCAGTAATTGGCTTCATTGATAAGTGCATCGATAACGTCTTCCCCACAGTGACCGTACATACATACTCCAGCCACCCTAGTTATTGACACTTCTCTTTGCTACTGCACGGCAAGCGGTACCGGAGCTCCAAGTCTAGGTCCAAGAGTCTTCTAAACAGCTTCTACCCCCAAGCCATAAGACTCCTGAACATATAGTCAAATGGCTACCCAGACTATTTGCAGTTTAGTCCAAGAGTAGGTTTACTCTGTGTCTGGAAAACTGATCCTGAGAGGAAAGTTTTGGATGGCTACTCCTTGCATGTCTACATGACAGTAAACACTACAGTTTGTAGTTATGATGCTTTTCCCCAGAAGTTGTTGCATAATGTTAAAGCTGGGCCAGAAACTATTTTCAGTTATTTTTATGGTAAAAAGATAAGAATTTCAGACAACTACAGTACTGCTAGGAATATGCTTCCAGTTTCCTGAAAAAAAAGTAGTTTTTATAGTATAAACAAAGACTGTGTAAATGTTCAGTTCCATTGAACTGTATGTTGACACTCATGAGAGAGTTTTGGCATACACATATTTCAGTAGTGTAAAGATGTAAATCTCAATTCAAATCTGACTTCTCCACATCCACATCACATCTCCATCCGTAATGTACGAACGAAATTGGGTGAATTTTGGCCCAATCCTCCTGACAGAGCTGGGTCAGGTTTGTAGGCCTCCTTGCTCGCACATGTTTTTTTCAGTTCTGCCCACAAATTTTCTATTGATTGAGGTCAGGGCTTTGTGATGGACACCTTGACTTTGTTGTCCTAAAGCCATTTTTCCACAACTTTGGAAGTATGCTTGGGGTCATTGTCCATTTGGAAGACCTATTTGCGATCAAGCTTTAACTTCCTGACTGATGTCTTGAGATGTTTGGGATGGTGTTCTTCGGCTTGCAAGCGTCTCCCTTTTTGCTCCAAACATAACGATGGTCATTATGGCCAAACATTTTTTTATTTTTTTATTTCACCTTTATTTAACCAGGTAGGCTAGTTGAGAACAAGTTCTCATTTGCAACTGCGACCTGGCCAAGATAAAGCGAAGCAGTTCGACACATACAACAACACAGAGTTACACATGGAATAAACAAAAATACAATCAATAATACAGTAGAAAAATATATCTACAGTATGTGCAAATGAGGTAGGATAAGAGAGGTAAGGCAATAAATAGGCCATCGTGGCGAAGTAATTACAATATAGCAATTAAACACTGGAATGGTAGGATGTGCAGAAGATGGGTGCAAGTAGAGATACTGTGGTACAAAGGAGCAAGATAAATAAATACAGTATGGGGATGAGGTAGATTGGATGGGCTATTTACAGATGAGCTATGTACAGGTGCAGTGATCTGTGAGCTGCTCTGACAGCTGGTGCTTAAAGCTAGTGAAGGAGGTAAGGGTCTCCAGCTTACGAGATTTTTGCAGTTGGTTCCAGTCATTGGCAGTAGAGAACTGAAAGGATTGGCAGCCAAAGGAAGAATTGGCTTTGGGGGTGACCAGTGAGATATACCTGCTGGACCGCGTGCTACGGGTTGGTGCTGCTATGGTGACCAGTGAGCTGAGATAAGGCTTTACCTAGCAGAGACTTGTAGATAACCTGGAGCCAGTGGGTTTGGCGACGAGTATGAAGCGAGGGCCAGCCAACAAGAGCATACAGGTCGCAGTGGTGGGTGGTATATGGGGCTTTGGTGACAAAACGCACTGTGATAGACTGCATCCAATTTGTTGAGTAGAGTGTTGGAGGCTATTTTGTAAATGACATCGCCGAAGTCATGGATCGGTAGGATGGTCAGTTTTACGAGGGTATGTTGGGAAGCATGAGTTAAGAATGCTTTGTTGCGAAATAGGAAGCCGATTCTAGATTTAATTTTGGATTGGAGAGGTTTAATGTGAGTCTGAAAGGAGAGTTTACAGTCTAACCAGACACCGTCCAGAGTAGTGATGCTGGACTGGCGGGCAGGTGCGGGCAGCGATCAGTTGAAGAGTATGCATTTAGTTTTACTTGCATTTAAGAGCAGTTGGGAGGCCATGGAAGGAGAGTTGTATGGCATTGAAGCTCATCTGGAGGTTAGTTAACACAGTGTCCAAAGAAGGGCCAGAAGTATACATAATGGTGCCGTCTGCGTAGAGGTGGATCAAAGAATCACCAGCAGCGAGTGCGACATCATTGATATATACAGAGAAGAGAGTCGGCCCGAGAATTTAACCCTGTGGCACCCCCATAGAGACTGCCAGAGGTCCGGACAACAGGCCCTCCGATTTGACATACTGAACTCTATCGGAGAAGTAGTTGGTGAACCAAGCGAGGCAATCATTTGAGAAACCAAGGCTGTTGAGTCTGCCAATAAGAATGTTGTGATTGACAGTGTCGAAAGCCTTAGCCAGGTCGATGAATACGGCTGCACAGTAATGTCTCTTATCAATGGCGGTTAGGATATCGTTTAGGACCTTGAGCGTGGCTGAGGTGCACCTATGACCAGCTCTGAAACCAGATTGCATAGCGGAGAAGGTACGGTGAGATGGTAATCTGTTAGTTAACTTGGCTTTCAAAGACCTTAGAAAGGCAGGGTAGAATAGATATAGGTCTGTAGCAGTTTGGGTCTAGAGTGTCTCCCCCTTTGAAGAGGGGGATGACCGCGGCAGCTTTCCAATCGATCGGAATCTCAGACGATACGAAAGAGAGGTTGAACAGGCTAGTAATAGGGGTTGCAACAATTTCGGCAGATAATTTTAGAAAGAGAGGGTCCAGATTGTCTAGCCCGGCTGATTTGTAGGGGTCCAGATTTTGCTATTCGATGCTAATGCAGAATGCCACAGGATCTTTTTGTGCTGGTCAAGGGCTGACAGGTCTGGAGTGAACCAAGTGCTATATCTATTCCTGGTTCTACATTTTTTGAATGGAGCATGCTTATTTAAGATGGTGAGGAAGGCACTTTTAAAGAATAACCACGCATCCTCTACTGACGGGATGAGATCAATGTCATTCCAGGATACCCCGGCCAGGTCGATTAGAAAGGCCTGTTCGCTGAAGTGTTTTAGGGAGCGTTTAACAGTGATGAGGGGTAGTCGTTTGACCGCAGACCCATTAAGGATGCAGGCAATGGGGCAGTGATCGCTGAGATCTTGGTTGAAAACAGCAGAGGTGTATTTGGAGGGCGAGTTAGTTTGGATGATATCTATGAGGGTGCCCGTGTTTACGGATTTGGGGTTGTACCTGGTAGGTTCATTGATAATTTGTGTGAGATTGAGGGCATCAAGCTTAGATTGTAGGATGGCTGGGGTGTTTACCTTTCTGGCGCAGGGGTCCCGCTAGCGACCCACCTCGACCACATCCGGGGAAATTGCAGAGCGCTAAATTCAAAATACAGAAAACGTAATAGTAAACCTTCATGAAAATACAAGTGTCATACATGATTATTTAGCTTAGAGTCTTGGCAATCTAACCGCATCGTCGGTTTTCAAAAAGGCTTTACGGCGATATGGCTTTTTCTTTGCAACTCTGCCAAGAAGGCCAGCATCCTGGAATCGCCTCTTCACTGTTGACGTTGAGACTGGTGTTTTGCAGGTACTATTTAATTAAGCTGCCAGTTGAGGACTTGTCTGTTTCTCGAACTAGACACTCTAATGCACTCAGTTATGCACCGGGGCCTCCCACTCTTTCTATTCTGGTTAGAGACAGTTTGCGCTGTTCTGTGACAGGAGTAGTACACAGCGTTGTACAAGATCTTCAGTTTCTTGGCAATTTTTCACATGGAATAGCCTTCATTTCTCTGAACAAGAATAGACTAACGAGTTTCAGAAGAAAGTCCTTTGTTTCTGGCCATTTTGCAGTTCTTCCACAGCCTGCATACTCACCAGACATGTCACCCATTGAGCATGTTTGGGATGCTCTGGATTGATGTGTACGACAGCGTGTTCCAGTTGGAAGTAGAAGCCTAAATATTTTATTTTCTGCGATTCCTGAAGACGCATTCCAATAATTCAGAGGGCGCGATCAGAGAATTCATGCAATCCGCCTTGAAACTTCCTATTGAGACTGTAAACAGGGTGGCTTTCCACTGAGTACACATACTTGGAGCTCGGAGCGACAAGACCAAGGGTCCCTTACCGATCATCGCAAAGTTTGAACACAACCAACAAAAGGAGCTGATCAAAAGCAGGGGAAGGGAGCTTAAAGGGACCAAATTCGGTGTCAATTACCAATTTCCAAGGGAGATAAATGAATGTTGTAAGAGACTGTATCTGGTACAAAGACAACAAAGGGAGAATGGTAAGTGTGCCTTTATCATTGTGGACAAACTTTATAGATGGACAGCTATTCTGAGAGAGCTCCACAACACCGTGGCTGTACTAAATTCTACAGGGACTTCAGGTTACGAAAAAAAGAAGGTATGGGAACTGTAAAAATATCTGAACATTATGAAGTGGATATGAACACACACGTATTCAATTACATGTTTGCTTACACATACGGACTAATACATACACACACACCTGATCTCGCTCTCTTCTCTCAGTCTCTTTCTCTCTTTTCTCTTCTCTCCCTCTCCCTATTGTCGAGAATTGTTTTATAATTGAATGTGTGTCTGTCTTTTTTATGTATTTGTCTACAAGTTTATATATGTTTACAACAAGCAAGGGGAAGATATCAGAATAGGGGCATTGGGGAATAATAACATATTGTACGGAATACATTTGTACTGTAGTGAAGCCGTCTCTAGAGTAATGCAAGGTCTCTTTCATGATCATGTGAAACATCAATTGGTATGGAAATGCTGGGATGTGTTTTTCAATTATATTAAAGGTAATTATGATGCAACTATGATGGTGATACGATATGGATTACAATTATCATCATGAATATTAAGGCTATACACACTACATGTTACACACATAGACACTCAACCATGCAAATTGGCAGTTATTTATTTGGACATCACACATTTTAGTCTTACTCTTTTACAGACATCGTACACACTCTCACTATAACACATCCAATATCATACACATCAACCTACTCAGATTTGCTAAACACATAATATCTTGTCTCAATTTTCTAACATATGTGGCATTGGCTCACAGGAAAACAGGCAAGGGAATAAAACAAATATTGCTAGAACCTATTTCTTGAATTCTAAATATCAGACATTTGAAAGCTCTAGTTTTGACCTTCATAATACCTCTGATGGCGGTAACTTTAAAAGCACAAATTATGGTCAATTTAGACTGCGAATAGTATCTAGTTATGATAAGGGGTGAAATAAGTATAGCCAGTTATAATTGTAACGGTTTAGCAGATTATAAAAAAGAGGATCAGTCTTTACGTGGCGAAAAGGAATATAACATATACTGTTTACAGGAAACTCACTATACATCCTTAGATTAAGTTGCGTGGAAAAGGGAATGGGGTGATGAAATATTTTTCTGTCATGGACAAAGGAACTCAAAGGGTGTGATGATATTAATTAACAAAAATTTCGATCTGAATGTGCAAATAGTCAGGAAGGTGGATCCTTTTGAATAGGAAAGTGGACCAAACAGAGATTTGGCTCATTAATCAATATGGTCCAAATCTGGATGATCCACACTTCTTCAAAAACATTTATACCAATTTATTGAACTTACAGGCAACAAATGATCTAATCATTATGGTAGGAGACTATAGTACCTCAATGGACCGTAAAGGTAATCACTACAAACTATCATCACCGTGCCCTTAAGGAAATCACAAATATTATGGACACATTAGAAATAGTGGATATTTGGAGACTAAAAAACCCCGACCTATACATAGTCGTCATGACTACTTTGTTGTCTCTCTCTCTCTTGCATCAAAGGTTTAAAAAGTTTTAATAGGAGACAGAATGCGATCGGATCATCATCTAATTGGCATTCACATAACTTATAGATTTTCCATGTGGACGGGGATATTGGAAATGTAATAAAAAAAAAATGTTTTACCCAATTGGTAGTAGTTACTGTCTTGTCTCATTGCTGCAACTCCCGTACGTACTCGGGAGAGGCATACGTCCTCCGAAACACAACCCAAACTGCCCATCCAACCCAGAAGCCAGCTCCACAAATGTGTCAGAGGAAACACCGTACACCTGGTGACCTGGTCAGCGTGCACTGCACCCGGCCCACCACAGGAGTCACTAGTGTGCAATGAGACAAGGATATGCCTGCCGGCCAAACCCTCCCTAACCCGGACAAATTGTGCACCGCCCCATGGGCCTCCCGGGCGCGGCCGGCTGCGACAAAGCCTGGGCTCGAACCCAGAATCTCTGGTGGCACACTGTGATGCAGTGCCTTACACCACTGCGCCACCCGGGAGGCTAAATGTAATTAAAGTTTACTGGAGGACAACTTATTTTTAACTAAGACAAAATAATTTATAACTGAATTTTTCCAGTATAATATAGGTTCAGCAAGTCCCCTTATTGTTTGGGATACCTTTAAATGTACCTTCAGTGGTCATTCAATTCTATATTCATCAATAATAAAAAAGCAGTTTCTGGCTAAAGAGACAAGACTAACAAGGGAAATCCATGAATTAATAGTACAGATAGATAGCAATAAAAGCAATACTACAGAGGTACAAAATAAGTTGGAGAAAAAAAGAAAAAAAACTTGAAGAACGATCTAGAACGATCTAATGTAATCTATTATAAAAATAAAGCAAACTGGATGGAATCTAGAGAAAAATGCACAAAATTCTTCCTGAATCTCCAATACAGGGACGCTAAAAAAAGAGATTGCAGAAACTCATTACTGAAGACGGAGTCATCTCTGATTCTCCGAATGATATTTTAAAAGAGGAAGCTAATTATTTTAGGCAGATGTTCTCTTTTCCATCTCATCCTCTCCCACTGAATGAAGATTATGGCAAGGAATTCTTTCCAAATAATATACAAAATGGAAAATTAACAAATGTACAGAAAGATCAGTGTGAAGACCAAATACAGAGGAAGAACTTTTTGAGGCTATTAAATCCTTTCAGTCCTGAAAAACCCCAGGGCTTGATGGCATACCAGTAAATGAAGTATTTTTTTATATACTAATAGCTCCATTGTTTTAACTACTCCTATAGAAATGGTAGTCTGTCAGGTACTCAGCAGGAAGGTCTGATTTCTCTATTATTAAAACAAGACCCAGATGGCAAATATAAAGATCCAGTCTATCTAAAAAACTGGAGGCCCCTTACACTTCAATGTTGTGATGCAAAAATACTAGCAAAATGCATAGCACTTAGAATTAAAAGGGTTTTACCAGGTATTGTTCATCCTGATCAGACAGGTTTTTTACATGGACGATACATTGGAGATAATATACGACAACTACTAGAAATAATACAACATCATGAAACATATAAGAAGCCAGGAATGGTATTTATAGCTGATTTTGAAAATGCATTTGATAAAGTAAGGCTGGATTTTATTTATAAATGCCTGGATTTTTTTCAATTTCGGTAAAAATAATGTATAGCAACCCCAGGTGTAAAATAGTAAATAACGACTACTTCTCAGAGAGTTTTGAATTGTCAAGAGGAGTTAAACAAGAACAAAATCAGATCCAATAACAACATTAGAGGATTAGAAATCCAAGGCTTAAAAACAAAGGTGTCCATGTATGCCGATGACTCAAGTTTTATATCAAGTCCGCAAGCTAGATCCCTGCAATGTCTCATTGAAGAGCTAGATGACTTTTCTGTACTCTCTGGACTAAACCTAATTATGATAAGTGTACAATATGTAACGGCTGATTTCCTCCTCTTCATCTGAAGAGGAGAAGAGGAGGTGTAGCAGGGATCGGACCAAGACGCAGAGTGGTAAGTGTCCATGTTTTAATATAATCCACTGGACACGACAAAAAATACAAAATAACAAAGTAGCCTAACCGAAACAGTCCCGTGTGGCATGAACACAGACACAGGAAACAAACACCCACAAACCAACAGTGAAAACAGGCAACCTAAATATGGTTCCCAATCAGAGACAATGCAAAACACCTGTCTCTGATTGAGAACCATATCAGGCCAATTGACAAACCTAAACATAGAAACACATAACATAGACTGCCCACCCCAACTCACGCCCTGACCATACTAACTAAAGACAAAACAAAGGAAAATAAAGGTCAGAACGTGACACAATATTACGTATTGGATCCTTAAAAAATACAACTTTTACATTACCCTGCAGTTTACCTATAAAATGGGCTGATGGTGAAGTAGACATACTCGGTATTCATATCACAAAATATATAAATAAGCTCTCCACAATGAATTTCAATAGAAAACTTGTAAAAATAGACAAGATCCTGCAACCATGGAGACGTAAATACCTGCCTATTTATGGAAAAATTGCCCTGATTAACTCCTTAGTCATATCTCAGTTTACTCACTTACTTATGGCGCTGCCTACTCCTGATGATTCGTTTTTCAAATCATATGAGCAATTTTTTTTTCGCTTTGTCTGAGACGCTAAACCAGACAAAATAAAGCGTGCCTATCTATATAATGAATATGAATTGGGTGGGTTGAGATGATTAAATATAACAGCACTAAACCTCTCTCTAAAAGCTTCACTAATTCAAAAGTTTTATTTGAACCCTAAATGGTTCTCAAGTAGATTACTAAGAAAAGCTCATCCATTGTTTAAAAATGCCCTTTTTGCCTTTGTGCCGATTGCCATGTCTCATTTTCAATTAATTGAAAATTGTACCTTTTTCAAAGGTAGCCTGTTTCTGGTCTCAGGTTCAGGAATGGCTGAAAGTGCATAGCATTGATCTAAAATTGACCCTAGAAATAGTACTGTTAGGAGATCTGGAGAGACCGGGTCAGTCAATTACTAATATACTAATACTC
This sequence comes from Salvelinus alpinus, assembly GCF_045679555.1. Classification (NCBI taxonomy): domain Eukaryota; kingdom Metazoa; phylum Chordata; class Actinopteri; order Salmoniformes; family Salmonidae; genus Salvelinus; species Salvelinus alpinus. The sequence continues at coordinate 2,812,116 of NC_092106.1, read as the reverse complement.
TTAGTAAAAGTATTTATCTTCAACTCGCAATCTGTGGATTCTATTTGATTAGATAGATTGAAATTGTACGTTAAGCATCACATCATAGTTTAAAGATATGTGTTGCGTAGAAACCCAAAGTGGGTGGCCAGCAGAGATAGATGGGATGGGCTGAGGGTTGGTATGTGGAAGTGGAGTTGCTGTGTGGGGGATTGAATGATGGTCAAAGATAAAAGTTTTTTTTTTTAAGTAAAAATAAAATATAATAAAAAGTACATTTGAATGACATGTGGAGTGCAATAGAGAGTGCATCATCTGTGGATCTGTTTGGGCAGTATGAAAATTGGAGTGGGTCTAAGGTTTCTGGGATAATGGTGTTGATGTGAGCCATTACCAGCCTTTCAAAGCACTTCATAGCTACGGATGTGAGTGCTACGGGTCTGTAGTCATTTAGGCAGGTTGCCTTCGTGTTCTTGGGCACAGGGACTATGGTGATCTGCTTGAAACATGTTGGTATTACAGACTCAATCAGGGACATGTTGACAATGTCAGTGAAGACACCTGCCAGTTGGTCAGCACACGTCCTGGTAATCCCCCGCAGCCTTGTGAATGTTGAACAGTTTAAAGGTCTTACGTCGGCTACGGAGAGCGTGATCACACAGTCGTCCGGAACAGCTGATACTCTCATGCAATCCTCAGTGTTGCTTGCCTCGAAGCAAGCATAGAAGTTATTTAGCTCGTCTGGTAGGCTCGTGAAACTGGGCAGCTCGCGGCTGTGCTTGCCTTTGTAGTCTGTAATAGTTTGCAAGCCCTGCCACATAAGACGAGCGTCGGAGCCGGTGTAGTACGATTGACGCCCTATGGACTACTCTACTTGCACTTCATCATCTGCACATATATCACTCCAGTGTTAATGCTGAATTGTAATTATTTCGCCACTATGGCCTATTTATTGCCTTACCTCCTTAATCGTACTACATTTGCACACGCTATATATGGATTTTTCTATTGTATTATTGACTGTACGTTTGTTTATCCCATGTGTAACTCTTTGTTGTTGTTTTTGTCACACTGCTTTGCTTTATCTTGGCCAGGTCGCAGTTGTAAATGAGAACTTGTTCTCAACTGGCCTACCTGGTTAAATAAAGGTAAAATTAAATCAATTGTGAGATCTCATTTGATGACTAATGATACTGTTTTGATTGAGTTCGCTGCTTTTGTAATATGTATTTTAAGTTGAGATGGTGTTAGTTCATATTGTAAAATAAATCTCATTAGATGACACATACTTGTTTGATGAAGTTATAAAAAATATATTTAAAGTTTTGATTTTGCAAGAGAAATGCAGTTTAGTGGGCTGCATTAGCTGTTTCGCAAAAGTAATCCCTGAATCGAGAAAAGTGTTCAAGCGATTGAAAAAAAACGGTAAAATGTTGTCTGTGGTTGAACTGGCTTTTCTAAAACTGGCCTGATCAATGCCCAGTACCCCTAGGGCCTCTACAACTTTTCCCAGGTTGCGTAAAATACCAGACCAGATGGTGTAAGAACAGGGTTTTCTTGGAATTTAGCTGGTCTGATGAACCTCTGATGGTCATGGAAAGTAAACTGAAGACATTTCTGTGGTTTTACTTTAATTGCCGTAATCCGACAACCGGTTTAGATAAGAGTGGATTCCAAAGATGGTCCAACCAACCCTGGCCTGACTAGTGACTCACTTTACTGCTTGTATATAAAGGAATGTTGCCTCTCCATACAGGGAGACAGACAGTAATGAGACTGAATCATACTAAGAGACAAGGACACAATCTCATAACAATAAACAGAGTAATATCTAATAAACTACTAATAGTTTATTTTGTTATTCGAGCTTAGGCTTCCAGCAGGACCATAGTTACTGTAACTCCAGCTTGTCTTAGGATCATACTACCTTGTCGTCTAGTTACTGGAACTCCAGTTTTTCGCCAAAATGAAGATGAGCATCAGAATGTCAGACAGCTCTATCGGTGTGCTCCTGGCCCTCCTGACCATCACCGAGGGTGAGTTTATATTATCATTTACTCTATTATTACTTTGACTCAATGCATTGACACCCTATGGACATGAATATAATTCATATGCGCAGTAAAATAAGTAAAGGTATCAAAATATAATGTTATACATGTTGTTTTATTGAACCTTTAACCAGGCAAGTCAATTAAGAACAAATGGTAACACCAGACGTATTAAAATGATGTGAAGTGTTGGTTAAAATAAGATCAACCAAAGAGGATTTTATAGAACACACTTTGCATTAAACCTGGTTACATTGTTAACAATCTGAGTAAGATTATAGTCATTATTACATAGATTATTGAGTTGATCAGAGTTCGATGTCAACCAGTCTAGATTCAGGTCACCCTTAATCACAAATTCAGATGTGACATTTTATGATAACAATTCAAAAATACAACCCAGAGAGCTAGCAATAGCAGATGGGGGTCTATAACAACAGGAGACAACTCAATTTAAGGATGCGCAAAGATTTATATTCAAAGCCAGATATTCAAATTGCTTGGGTTTGGAAATAGAAGTCAGAATGGTTGCCGAAAACATGCCTTTTATAGCAACACCACCACCCTTAAATTTGTGATATGACTGAAAAACATTGTAACCATCAATGCCAATGTTTTTGTCAGTGATAGATCTTTTGAGCCAGGTTTCAGAAAGCATAAATTCATGTAGGTCTGTGGTTTTTATCCTAATATTCACAAAATTGGAAGAAGAATTCTTACATTTATGTGCAGAAACGTCAGACCATTCTGACTTTCTAATTCAGATTGGGTAGAAATGTAAGGACCTGGGTTAAATTGCCCATTTCCTGACAGTAAAAGCAGCAAAATAACGGCAAGTCTAGATCGGATTTTTACAGACAGTACTAAAACCATAGTCCAGAGGAACCAGAGTCTTTAACACAGCATATTTCAAAAGGTATATACAATCCAGAGACATGGTTAAGTACCGAAATAACAATCCAGACATGCAAGCGTGCGGTTTCTCCTATGTCGAATGGGAAAAACGCACAGAGTTCTCCAGTGCAATAGCGGGGCAAGCGTATGATTTATCCCAGGACAAAACACAGAAAAATATGAAAAGTTCTCTGCATTTAAGGGGCATCGGGCAAGAGTCAAGGGTAGACAATAGCAACAATAAGTGAAGAAATACCTTTTAGAGAGAATTTGTATTTCTGAATGTACAGTATGTGCGTATTTGAGTAACGGCTACATCTACCTATTTAAATATAACTTTCAATCAAGCTAATCATGGCTCCCAATTAAAAGTGTTGTAACTCACAAGTTTTTTTTTAAATTACAGTAACAAGCAAGGAATGAAACAAACAAGCATTAGATCACATTTCTAATTGTAGACCAGTCTATTGAATGAATAATGCTCACCTTTCAAACATACATCAGTTATCATGTAATTCATAAAAATCCAAATAACTTCACAGATCTTCATTGTAAAGGGTTTAAACACTTTTTCTCATGCTTGTTCAATGAACCATATACAATTAATGAACATGCACCTGTGGAACGGGTGGTAGGCAATTAGACAGATGGTAGGCAATTAAGGTCACAGTTGTGAAAACTTAGGACACGAAAGAGGCCTTTCTACTGACTCTGAAAAACACCAAAAGAAAGATGCCCAGGGTCCCTGCTCATCTCTGTGAACGTGCCTTAGGAATACTGCAAGGAGGATTGAGGACTGCAGATGTGGCCAGGGCAATAAATTATAATGTCTGTACTGTGAGACGCCTAAGACAGCGCTACAGGGAGACAGGACGGACAGCAGAACGTCCTCGCAGTGGCAGACCATGTGTAACAACACCTGCACAGGATTGGTACATCCGCACATCACACCTGTGGGACAGGTAAATGATGGCAACAACAACTGCCCGAGTTTCACCAGGAACGCACAATCCTTCCATCAGTCCTCAGACTGTCCGCAATAGGCTGAGAGAGGCTCATCCTGACATGACCCTCCAGCATGACAATGCTATCAGCCATACTGCTCGTTCTGTGCGTGATTTCCTGCAAGACAGGATTGTCAGTGTTCTGCCATGGCCATCAAAGCGCCCGTATCTCAATCCCATTGAGCACATCTGGATATGTTGGATTGGAGGGTGAGGGCTAGGGCGATTCCCCACAGAAATGTCCACTAACTTGCAGGTGCCTCGGTGGAAGAGTGGGGAAACATCTCACAGCAAGAACTGGCAAATCTGGTGCAGTCCATGAGGAGGAGATAGTTAATGCAGCTGGTGGCCACACCAGATACTGACTGTTACTTTTGATTTTGACCCCCCCTCCCCCTTTGTTCAGTGATACATTATTCAATTTCTGTTAGTCACATGTCTGTGGAACTTGTTCCGTTTATGGAAAACGTTTATTGTTCCGTCTCAGTTGTTGACTCATACTCAGTTGTTGACTCATCATGTTCATACAAATATTTACACATGTTAAGTTTGCTGAAAATAAACCCAGTTGACAGTGAGAGGACGGTTCTTTTTTTGCTGAGTTTATTTTTGTATAATTTTTTATTTCACCTTTATTTAACCAGGTAGGCTAGTTGACAACAAGTTCTCATATGCACCTGCGACCTGGCCAAGATAAAGCATAGCAATTCGACACATACAACAACACAGAGTTACACATGGAATCAACAAAACATTCAGTCAATAATACAGTAGAAAAAAGAAAACAAAAAGTCTATATACAGTGAGCGCAAATGAGGTAAGATAAGGGAGTTATAAGGCAAGAAATAGGCCATGGTGGCGAAGTAATTACAATATAGCAATTAAACACTGGAATGGTAGATGTGCAGAAGATGAATGTGCAAGTAGAGATACTGGGGTGCAAATGAGCAAGATAAATAAATAAATACAGTATGGGGATGAGGTAGATGGGCTGTTTACAGATGGGCTATGTACAGGTGCAGTGATCTGTGAGCTGCTCTGACAGCTGGTGCTTAAAGCTAGTGAGGGAGGTAAGGGTCTCCAGCTTCAGAGATTTTTGCAGTTCGTTCCAGTCATTGGCAGCAGAGAACTGTAAGGAAAGGCGACCAAAGGAAGAATTGGCTTTGGGGGTGACCAGTGAGATATACTGTACCTGCTGGAGTGCGTGCTATGAGTGGGTGCTGCTATGGTGACCAGTGAGCTGAGATAAGGCGGGGCTTTACCTAGCAGAGACTTGTAGATAACCTGTAGCCAGTGGGTTTGGCGACGAGTATGAAGCGAGGGCCAACCAACAAGAGCGTACAGGTCGCAGTGGTGGGTAGTGTATGGGGCTTTGGTGACAAAACGGATGGCACTGTGATAGAATGCATCCAATATGTTGAGTAGAGTGTTGGGGGCTATTTTATAGATCGCCGAAGTTGAGGTTCGGTAGGATGTTCAGTTTTACAAGGGTATGTTTGGCAGCATGAGTGAAGGATGCTTTGTTGCGATATAGGAAGCCGATTCTAGATTTAATTTTGGATTGGAGATGCTTAATGTGAGTCTGGAAGGAGAGTTTACAGTCTAACCAGACACCTAGGTATTTGTACTTATCCACGCATTCTAAGTCAGAGCCGTCCAGAGTAGTGATGCTGGACGGGCGGGCAGGTGTGGGCAGGGATCGATTGAATAGCATGCATTTAGTTTGACTTGCATTTAAGAGCAGTTGGGAGGCCACGGAAGGAGAGTTGTATGGCATTGAAGCTTGTCTTGGGGTTTGTTAACACCGTGTCCAAAGAGGGGCCAGAGGTATACAGAATGGTTTCGTCTGCGTAGAGGTGGATCAGAGAATCACCAGCAGCAAGAGCGACTGTCACGACTTCCTCCGAAGTCGGTCCCTCTCCTTGTTTGGGCGACGTTCGGCGGTCGACGTCACCGGTCAAACTTTGAGTTTGTAATACAGAATGCAAATTTCTGTTTGAAAAAGCTAGCCTTAGCTTTCCTAACTGCCTGTGTGTATTTGTTCCTAACTTCCCTGAAAAGTTGCATATCACGTTGGCTTTTCGATGCTAATGCAGAACGCCACAGGATGTTTTTGTGCTGGTCAAGGGCAGACGGGTCTGGAGGGAACCAAGGACTATATCTATTCCTGGTTCTACATTTTTTGAATGGAGCATGCTTATTTAAGATGGTGAGGAAGGCACTTTTAAAGAATAACCAGGCATCCTCTACTGATGGGATGAGGTCAATTTATAATGGAAGTGTAATTCAAATCAAAGGTGAAACATAGTGTGACTGTTTATTCAGCTCTTTAGGATTTGATTCAAGCCTTGTCTGTGTCACGCCCTGACCTTAGAGAGACTTTTTATTTATCTATTTGGTTAGGTCAGGGTGTGATTTGGGTGGGCATTCTCGTTTTCTATTTCTTTGTTGGCCGGGTATGGTTCCCAATCAGAGGCAGCTGTCTGTCGTTATCTCTGATTGGGAATCATACTTAGGCAGCCTGTTTTTCCACCCTAGCTTGTGGGATGTTGTTTTTGCAGAGCAGCTGTATAGCCCTGCAGAACATAAATTTTGTTTTTTTCCTTTGTTGTTTTTTGTGATCATTCAAATAAAGTACGATGAACATTTCCCACGCTGCGCTTTGGTCTCATTCCGACGACGGACGTAACAGTCCGTTTCATTTGAACGGTGGGACGATTCTTTGAAAGCTGTCACTTCCTAACATGTCAGTCCAATTGCCCAGCCCATGCATCTGCACGCTCGTTTTGCAAGCGGGGATGCTCGGTCCTTGCCAGGTGGGCAGAGTTAGCACTCGATTTCAAACGTAGAGAAACTCTGAATGCCCCACTCAGAACCTATGGCGATATTGGCTATTAGGGGTGGAATTGAAAACAAAACAACAAAGACACGTGGCAAAGAGAAACATTGAAGGATAAAACTTATGATAATTGATTTCAGCATATTTAGCAAACCGGGGCACCGGGTGAGCTAAACTAAATCGAAAGCATCCCTAGACTGCGGCATCCTGGGTGGAGCAATATGATTGACATGTTATAGGCAAGCGACAGCTTTAAAATGAAAGTCCCACCATTCAAATGGAACAGACATCGCCTGAATCAGCCTAAAGTTCTGAACAAACAGACAGTGTTACCTTTGATTTGACTTACACTCCAATTACATTACATGAGAGGTGTGCATTTCATTTGACTGTTGGGCTTTTCATGAGTTGAACCGTGGTCATGTGAACTAACTGTTAATGATTTGATGTGAAAGATGAATTTGTTCATGAAAGAGACTGGACTACAGTGTATCGTTTGATTCGAAGCTTTTCAAGTTTCAAGTTTTTAATGTCACATGCACAAAAACAGTCATGCCTTTCTTTTTTGCTCTTTCCAACAATATCAGTAGTACTGTAAAACAAGTAAAGTAGAAGAAATACACGAGAAACAGAAATAAGAAGAAAGTAAGTAAGCTACAGTACATATATATATATTCAAGGTCAGTTCCAGGGTCAGTGCCAATACCGTATTTACAGTGGAGTGGGAGTGTTAGATATGTAAGGCGACTAGGCATCATGACATATGATAAACAGAGTAGCAGCGGCGTATATTATGATTGTATGTGTGTATGTGCATGTGTGTAGAGTCAGTTTGAACGTGTGCGCGTGTTGTGTGTGTGTGTGAGCAAGTGAAGTGTGTGTGTTAGTGTTTGTGTGTGTTGGAGTGTCAGTGTGAGTGAGCGTATGAGTGTGCGTACAGTCAGTGCAAAAATCAAATAGAAGGGTCAGTGCAGATAGTCTGTGTAGCCATGTTGTTGGCTATTTAGCAGTCTTATGGCTTGGCGATAGAAGCTGTTAGGAGCCGTGATAGAAGCTGTTCAGGAGCCTGTTGGTGTCAGACTTGTTGCTCTGGTACCGCTTGCCGTGCGGAATCAGAGTTATCAGTCTAGGGCGTCGGTGTCTGGAGTCTTTAACAATTAAAAGCTCGCTTCTTTCATTCACATTTTTGTGACTTCCACCCCTCACACCCAATATGATGTAGTCTAAAACTGACCTCTGACCTTCTACAGGGATGAGCCTAAGTGACTTGGGGTCAGACTTACGTTGTCGCTGCATCCAGATGGAGAGGCGTCGGATTGGTAAACTCATCGACAAGGTAGAGATGTCCCCTCCCAGCTCTCACTGCAAAGACACAGAGATCATGTGAGTTCAGACTACCGACTTAAATCATGCTAACCCTAAAATATGACTGTTATATATAAGTTGATATTGATATGGGTTTTAAATCATGTTGATATCAACTATGGCCATCTTATATGAATCATATTTAATTAAGTTAGTGCTGACAAAAATATGTTATGTTGACTATCTTAAATGATGCTTATAGTCGAGTTATAACACTAACACCGACTCTAAAATATGGTTATTATACAATGTTCACATTCAGATATTTACCTTAAATTATTCTATGCGAGTCCTTGCTTACTAACGTCCTATTTAATTTACAAAAGCTGATTTAGCTCTAGGTTGTGATAATGTTAGTTCCAGGTTGTGGTAATATTAGTTCTGTTTCTGACTGTACTGTGTGCCTGTCTTGCAGAGCCACTCTGAAGGGGAGCGGTAAGGAGATATGTTTGGACGTCAGCGCTCCCTGGGTCAAGAAGATCATTGAGCAGATACTGGCCAAGCACAAGAGAAACTCATACAGCCCAAAGACCTGGAATAAACGAGCCAGGTAAAACAACAAAATGTTTGTCTGTCTACCTATCCACTCATTTGGAAAAGGGTCTACAGTATATGAATCATATACAGATGCTGGCAAATATATTGGCACCCTTGCACTTTTATTAAATTCCCTATTTCTTCTAAAATAAGTTGAAAACTGGGTCACCACACCTTGTTATTTGATCTCCAACATAAGAGAATCTATTTTATTTTTGTAAACTTAAGTTTACAATTTTTATTTAATAAAGACAAAATTATTGGCACCCCGGAGCAATTACTTGGTTACACAGACTTTGGCGCAGACAAATACTTCTTGTAGCCATCAATTAGCTTGCTGCACCTTTCTACAGACAATCTGGCCCACTTTTCAGCTGCAAACTGCTCTTAAATATTTTAGGGGTGCCCTCCACCAACTGCTGTTTTCAGATCTCGCCGAAGGATGTGATTCCGATCTAGACTCTTCGCTGGCCACCAGAACTATCAAGGCACAAGGCGAGATCCAGATGCAGACACAGGAGGCTTACAATGTTTATTAATCCAAAAAGGGGTAGGCAAGAGAATGGTCGTGTACAGGCAAAAGGTCAAAACCAGTTCAGAGTCCAATAGGTACCGAAGGGCAGGTAGATTCAAGGTCAGGGGGAAAAAAACATGCTGGTTGACTTGACTAAACATACAAGATGAACTGGCACAGAGAGACAGGAAACACAGGTATAAATACACTGGGGAAAATAAGCGACACCTGGAGGGGGTGGAGACAATCACAGGGACAGGTGAAACAGATCAGGGCGTGACAAGAACAGTCCAGCATCGCTTCTTAACCATTCCTGGGTGCTTTTTGATGTGTGTTGTTTGGGGTCGTTCTCCAGCTGGAAGACCCACAACCTTCAATGGAGACACTGGCTTGAACATTGGACTAGAAAACACTTGATAATCTGCTTATTTTATGATGCTTTGCGCACATTCAATGCCCCCTGTACCAGACGCAGCAAAGCAATCCCACAGCATTATCAAACCTCCCCTCTCTTTGATTGCAGGGAGGGTGTTCTTTTCATTGAATGCTTGAATTTCTCGTCAGTAAACACTGATTTGTATCGCCAAAGAGCTCTAATTTTGTTTAACTGGTCCGCAGAACATTTCCCCCAGGATTTAGGCTTGTTAAGTGGGTTTTTGAGAGGTTTATTCAGGCTTTCTGGTGCCTCCTTCAGTAGTGGGGTCTTCCTATGTTTACCAACAACCAAATGAAGCATTCAAAGAAAATAACACCTTCCCTACAATCAATTATAAGAAGGGTTCAATAATGCTGTGGGGTTGCTTTTCTGCCTCTGGTACTGAGAGCCTTTATTAATGTGTGAAATCATCAGATTATCAAGGTGTGTTGGAGTGCAATGCTACAATAAGAATGTGTGAAAATACAATAAGGTGTGGAGACAAAAAAAAACTTATTTTAAAAGAAATAGGGAATTAAAAAAGTGCAAAGGTGCCCATATATTTGTCCGCAACTGTAAGTAACATATACGTGGTATATGAAGTAGGCCACAATCGTACACAGGCAGAATACAAGAACCAGATGTTTTATTTATGTTTTCACATTTCACATTAAAAATGTAATACAGATGCAGTCAAATATATTGGCACCCTTTCATGATTGACTATTTCTTCTAAAATACATTTGTTTGATTTACAACAGCACAGGACCAAGAAAAAAATGTCTAAACTGAAATTTAGATTTTTTTCACTTCAAATTCAGAAAATGGCCTGGGACTATGGATCGATCTCCATCCGCTCGTTAGACACCACTAGCCCAATTTTGACGAAACTTGGGTGAATGATGCATTTTGCCATAGAGATCCGACATTTACAAAATTACAATGATTGGCCCAAGGCGGGAGCTACAGTATAGTAATTAACTGAAAATCGTTAGTTACACACGATATTTCAATTGGCCCAAGGGGGCGGGGGCTCTGCATCATTCGTGGGCGACGACAAGTTTACTGTTGCCTTGTTTAAAATTAGCTTGGAGGCAATGACTCTTGTTTATTGTGTAATTTATCTCACCTGTGGTAAGTTACAGGTGCCTACAGGTAAAAACACCCTTCAGACAGTTTTGAAAATAAAAAAACGGAACATTCTGCTCCGTTGCACTCCATTGTAAAGTACAATGGTGGCAATATATCTTACCACATCTGTGCATGTTTTTTTAATAGGAAGTAGACCATGATCATATAAGATCTATCCATCCATTCATCCAACCACCATACTTATGTAATAAAATATGCCTAAATATGACTGTTTCTTACCCACAGCAAGAAGCCTTGAAACCCAGACTTTCATTGACTTGATCAATGCTATCAAGAGCTACTTCGCACACAGGGAGAGATTTCAGTGCTACTGCCTTTAAAATGGATGGACTGCATTTACATAGTACTTACCTAGTGCTGGAAGTTCCCACCTTTTCCACTACCAATGTGTAGCATCCTTTAAGTTGGTTAAGTTGCCATCATTTATCCTACACTCTGTGACAGGACTCTCTTACACTGCATCTCACCCGATGGGTGTCACGTTGCTGTATGTGGTTTGTCATTTGTTATGTTGCTGACTCACGTGCCCAGAAAGTAATTGCCCATCAGAGATAAATAACGTTTCTTGAATTGAATACTGTTGAATCGAGTCTAGTGTTCAGAGTTGGGGTCACAGAATCTATCCTACTGACATCTACTGCATGTACAGTACCTACAACAGTGGCTGTTTCATTCAGAATTGAAAGAAGTAAATGATTTTGGATCTTGATATGTGTATTATGTTTAATCAAAAGACAAAGATATTGGTAAAGTAATGAAATACTTTTTGGTTGCAAACATTCACCAAGAAGACACATTCAAAAAGAGTGGTTTGTTTAAGAACGACCCCTCACTATGTGGTTGGCAATCAAGCGACTTGGATTCGATTCCCACCGGTTACAGAAGTAGCAAATGTATACCTCACAGCAGAAGTTGCCTTTATGTTCCCTTTTTTGAAGTAGAAATACACAGAAAAATACTCCATGGCTATGTCTCAAAATTGGCCTAAACCTTTCAACATATATTACCACAATATCACCCAAGAATATCTGTGTTTGACTTATTTGTCTGTTTCATATAATATTGGGTTACAATTTGGAAAACTATCACTTGAACAACATTTATTTGGCATAACAAAATCCTTTCTACTCTATATTTTTTCAACTTAAATGTATGTTTCCAACATACTCATATCTAATTCAATTTTTCGCTGCTGGTCAAAATGTGGCGTTAAGTCATCGTTTCCTGATCTGCTTTTTCTTTCAGAATACAGAAAATGTAGAAATACTTGCACTGTACTTGAGTGAAGAAAATATACAACATTAAGGCTGCTTTTCTTTGTTTCTTAGGATTCACTATTCTCAAACATTAAATCCAAATTGAATGAATGTATTCAATGCTCTCCCTGCACTCTTCAATGTCAATTTTCTCATCTTACAATCAATATCCTAATTGTTTTTATATTGATAGAACAATTGAACCTTGTGTGTAGCTTACTGTTTTATAAAAGTATTTTTGGGTTAGCTATTGTACTTGTCTTTTGCCCTTTTTTCCTGCAATATGAACCAAAGTTGCATTGTGTACATCTCTACCACAAGTTAGTGTAGATTAGGATAATTGTATTCCCTATATTAAAACAATGTGCAGGTTTACACCTTTTGCTTTTGACTGATCCTCCAAAGCTGACAGACTATCACAACTATCACACAAGAGAATGCCAAGAGTGTGCAAAGCTGTCACAAAGGCAAAGGGTGGCTACTTTGAAGAATCTAAAATATTACATATATTTAGATTTGTTTAACACTTTCTTTGGTTACTACATGATTCCATATGTGTTATTTCATAGTTTTGATGTCTTCACTATTATTCTACAATGTAGAAAATAGTAAAAATATAGAAAAACCCTTGAATGAGTTGTGTCCAAATTTTTGACTGGTACTGTATATATTTGCATATATATCACAATATAGATCAATACATGGTTTCATTTTCCAATAATTCATTAATTTAGTAACACCATCCTCATAAGTTATAATATTAAGACACTGCACCGTAAACCTACTGCCTATCAATAGGCTAATGACGCCATCTACTGGCAAATGTTGCATTGAAATTGTGCAGTAATGCAACAACACCAATGAATAACAGATTACTTGCTGGCATGGCCCTTTCTGTTTATGTAGGCATCCCCTGACGGTAATCTGGGTGCCATCTATACACCCAATCACCCCAAGGAACCTCGCCTTTCTCTCAAATGCGGCCTCTACCACTGGCAGCTGCTCAACAGAAGGCCACTTCACATAGTCAGATACCAGCTAGGTATGGTCTGTGACCACTTGAATGAAGTGAAAGATGAAACAGTCCGCCACTCCCATGAAACTTTCCTGGTTGGCTATCAGCCACAGGAAGGCCAATACCCTATTTTCAATGGGTCCACCTCTATGAGGAACTGGAGGAGCCAAGTCCTCACACACTATCTGAAACAAAGAAAATTAAGAATAATTTAGCTCTGTCTTTCAGCTGAGAACACTCAGTCTTAAGCTTCCAACTCCAGTCAGTGTGCAACAGCCAGCTCATGTTTACAAACATCTGCACAGGGATTGCTGGTTCTGTGCACAATTCCAGAGTGTACAGGACCATCGACCTCAAGGCCCAATACCATCTCCCCGGGGATTCTGCGTACCCCCTGAGTGTGGACTTAATTGTCCCAATCAGAAACAACGGCCACCTTGAAGATGAGTAAAGCATTTCAACCAGGTCCACAGTTCAACAGGTGGACACATTGAGAGGGCGTTTGGGCTACTCAAGTGGAGGAGCCTGCAGCACTTGGACATGTTCCTTCTAAACAAAGTACCCTATGTGATTGCCAGTACATGTGTTCTCCACAACTTGGTCCTGATCCTTGAAGGGACCCCAGAGGAAATACCAGTGGAGGCCCCCATTGACCCCTTCCCTGACCATGCACTAGAACCCCAATGGCAGCTGTTCGACAGGCAGCAATGCTGAAGAGGGACAACCTGAGCTACAATACACATCTAAAAATCAAAAACACATATATTACTCAACCGCACACATTAGTGGTACATAACCACATTTAATCAATAATATATTGGAAAACATTACAAAAATGTTTGTGTGCACACCCAAGGTAACAAAGCCAGTTATTTAAGTTTCCATTTGAACAAAACATGTTCCAAAACAATTAGTTATGAACGATTTCAGTTAAACATACGATCAAGAAAAATCTCAGGAGAATTTATTATTTGTGTACAATTAACCAATCACAATAGACATGACAATTAGTTATTACAGAATTCAGTTAAACATACAATCAAGGAAAATCTCAGGAGAATTAATTATTAGTGTACAATAAATAAATCGATTTAGGCTACTGTTCTTCGAAATTCTGTATTGCAGTGGTGAACTGTTTAAGAATATCGTTCCTCTCGCTCTGTGCTTGAAGTATTTGTTTCTGAAGTGCGAGGATATTGTCCAGTTTTGCCTCAATGGCAATGGTCTTCTTTTGGGGTTGAGTGTGGGGAGTGGTGTTTTTTATTTTACCTGTGTTGTAGTAGAGGGAGATGGTATCAGTGTTGGCGTGCTCTGTGTGGGGTGTCTGTGGATGTGCTGGGTTTAGTGACAGTGTAATTAGTATTGTATGCTGTATGTTGTGTGTGTATGTAGTGATGTTTTGGTGGGTGTGGGTTGTAGTGTGAGTGTTGTGGGTGACAGTGTGAGGGTTACGTGTCGGAAAATATGATATAATGACTGCGGGGGTCACCGCAGGATCACCAAAGAGGACCACCTCCATGATGGTGTAGAACTCCCACTTCCTTCTCCCCTGCCCCGTCTTCTAATGCCCATCAATGATTACCTTGTACCTGTGTGACACAATTTGGCATCATGGGTGAACATGAACAATAGTTACATGACACTAAGCACCAGCAGCTGCTCTCTCTCTCTTTCAGTGTGTGTGTGCGTGCGTGTGTAAGTAAGTAATTTAAATAGTGAGCGAACAAGCCAACAATAGGAAAGAAAGAGGAGAAAGGAAAGAGGAGAAAGACAAAGAGAGGTTGATGATACATAGCAACACACACTTGTGCTTCAGACTCCTCCACTTCGCATCGCATGTCTCCCAGGTTGCAGTATAACTTTTCTCTTGCAGCATTCAAGCTACAATTTCCCAAGCCTCTCTCTTCTTGATCACGTGGCTCTCAAATTTGTCTTTAGAATTTCTCTATGTATCGCTCAGCAGCATTACAGATGAGTAGGTCTAGTTAAATCCTAAAATAGAACAAAACAAATGTAATTAGATAACAGTTCGCCTAGCTAGGTTAGCTAACGTTAGCCAGCTAAGCTAGCTATCTAGCTAGTAAGACGAGGCTGCTAAAGTTTATAGTTGGCTAATGTAGCTAGCTAGTTTCTTTGCTAAATATGAAAAAAAGTAAATTGAGCAACACAATAAAATGCATCATAACTAACAACATGCAAGATTTGCTAGCGTTTAATTACAAGTTAATTGACAAATAGTGCCTTTGCTCACCTATAGCGCTTCCGCTGTTCAAATCAAATCAAATCAAATTTTATTTGTCACATACACATGGTTAGCAGATGTTAATGCGTGTGTAGCAAAATGCTTGTGCTTCTAGTTCCGACAATGCAGTAATAACCAACAAGTAATCTAACCTAACAATTCCACAACTACTACCTAATACACACAAGTGTAAAGGGATAAAGAATATGTACATAAAGATATATGAATGAGTGATGGTACAGAACGGCATAGGCAAGATGCAGTAGATGGTATAGTGTACAGTCTATACATATGAGATGAGTAATGTAGGGTATATAAACATAAAGTGGCATAGTTTAAAGTGGCTAGTGATATATGTATTACATAAAGATGGCAAGATGCAGTAGATGATATAGAGTACAGTATATACATATACATATGAGATGAGTAATGTAGGATATGTAAACATTATATTAAGTGGCATTGTTTAAAGTGGCTAGTGATACATTTTTACATAATTTCCATCAATTCCCATTATTAAAGTGGCTGGAGTTGAGTCAGTATGTTGGCAGCGGCCACTAAATGTTAGTGGTGGCTGTTTAACAGTCTGATGGCCTTGAGATAGAAGCTGTTTTTCAGTCTCTCGGTCCCCGCTTTGATGCACCTGTACTGACCTCGCCTTCTGGATGATAGCGGGGTGAACAGGCAGTGGCTCGGGTGATTGTTGTCCTTGATGATCTTTATGGCCTTCCTGTGACATCGGGTGGTGTAGGTGTCCTGGAGGGCAGGTAGTTTGCCCCCGGTGATGCGTTGTGCAGACCTCACTACCCTCTGGAGAGCCTTACGGTTGTGGGCGGAGCAGTTGCCGTACCAGGCGGTGATACAGCCCGACAGGATGCTCTCGATTGTGCATCTGTAGAAGTTTGTGAGTGCTTTTGGTGACAAGCCGAATTTCTTCAGCCTCCTGAGGTTGAAGAGGCGCTGCTGCGCCTTCTTCACAACGCTGTCTGTGTGGGTGGACCAATTCAGTTTGTCCGTGATGTGTACACCGAGGAACTTAAAACTTTCCACCTTCTCCACTACTGTCCCATCGATGTGGATAGGGGAGTGCTCCCTCTGCTGTTTCCTGAAGTCCACAATCATCTCCTTTGTTTTGTTGACGTTGAATGTGTGGTTATTTTCCTGACACCACACTCCGAGGGCCCTCACCTCCTCCCTGTAGGCCGTCTCGTCGTTGTTGGTAATCAAGCCTACCACTGTAGTGTCGTCCGCAAACTTGATGATTGAGTTGGAGGCGTGCATGGCCACGCAGTCGTGGGTGAACAGGGAGTACAGGAGAGGGCTCAGAACGCACCCTTGTGGGGCCCAGTGTTGAGGATCAGCGGGGTGGAGATGTTGTTACCTACCCTCACCACCTGGGGGCGGCCCGTCAGGAAGTCCAGGACCCAGTTGCACAGGGCGGGGTCGAGACCCAGGGTCTCGAGCTTGATGACGAGTTTGGAGGGTACTATGGTGTTAAATGCTGAGCTGTAGTTGATGAACAGCATTCTCACATAGGTATTCCTCTTGTCCAGATGGGTTAGGGCAATGTGCAGTGTGGTTGCGATTGCATCGTCTGTGGACCTATTGGGTCGGTAGGCAAATTGGAGTGGGTCTAGGGTGTCAGGTAGGGTGGAGTTGATATGGTCCTTGACTAGTCTCTCAAAGCACTTCATGATGACGGAAGTGAGTGCTACGGGGCGGTAGTCGTTTAGCTCAGTTACCTTAGCTTTCTTGGGAACAGGAACAATGGTGGCCCTCTTGAAGCATGTGGGAACAGCAGACTGGGATAAGGATTGATTGAATATGTCCTTAAACACACCAGACAGCTGGTCTGCGCATGCTCTGAGGATGCGGCTGGGAATGCCGTCTGGGCCTGCAGCCTTGCGAGGGTTAACACGTTTAAATGTTTTACTCACCTCGGCTGCAGTGAAGGAGAGCCCGCAGGTTTTGGTAGCGGGCCGTGTCAGTGGCACTGTATTGTCCTCAAAGCGAGCAAAAAAGTTATTTAGTCTGTCTGGGAGCAAGACATCCTGGTCCGCGACGGGGCTGGTTTTCTTTTTGTAATCCGTGATTGACTGTAGACCCTGCCAGATACCTCTTGTGTCTGAGCTGTTGAATTGCGACTCTACTTTGTCTCTATACTGGGACTTAGCTTGTTTGATTGCCTTGCGGAGGGAATAGCTACACTGTTTGTATTCGGTCATGTTTCCGGTCACCTTGCCCTGGTTAAAAGCAGTGGTTCGCGCTTTCAGTTTCACACGAATGCAGCAGGATATAGCAGGATCAGGATCGATTTGGAGGTGGAGGGTCCGTCATGGTCTGGGGCAGTGTGTCACAGCATCATCGGACTGAGCTTGTTGTCATTGCAGGCAATCTCAATGCTGTGCGTTACTGGGAAGACATCCTTCTCCCTCATGTGGTACCCTTCCTGCAGGCTCATCCTGACATGACCCTCCAGCATGACAATGCAACCAGCCATACTGCTCGTTCTTTGAGTGATTTCCTGCAAGACAGGAATGTCAGTGTTCTGCCATGGCCAGCGAAGAGCCCGGATCTCAATCCCATTGAGCACATCTGGGACCTGTTGGATCGAAGGGTGAGGGCTAGGGCCATTCCCCCCCAGAAATGTCCGGGAACTTGCAGGTGCCTTGGTAGAAGAGGGGGGTAACATCTCACAGCAAGAACTGGCAAATCTGGTGCAGTCCATGATGAGGAGATGCACTGCAGTACTTAATGCAGCTGGTGGCCATACCAGAATCTGACTGTTACTTTTGATTTTGACCCCCTCTTGGTTCAGGGACACATTATTCAATTTATGTTAGTCACATGTCTGTGGAATTTGTTCAGTTTATGTTTCAGTTGTTGAATCTTGTTATGTTCATACAAATATTTACACATGTTAAGTTTGCTGAAATAAACGCAGTTGACAGGGAGAGGACGTTTCTTTTTTGCTGAGTTTAGGTAGGGGTAAAGTGACCATCCATAGATAATAAACAGAGTAGCAGCAGGAATGCGTGAAGGAATGTGAATGTATGTGTGTGTGTACAGTTGTGGCCAAAAGTTTTGAGAATGACACAACTATTAATTTCCACAAAGTTTGCTGCTTCGGTGTCTTCAGATATTTTTGTTAGATGTTACTATGGAATACTGAAGTATAATTACAAGCATTTCATAAGTGTCAAAGGCTTTTATTGACAATTACATGAAGTTGATGCAAAGAGTCAATATTTGCAGTGTTGACCCTTCTTTTTCATGACCTCTGCAATCTGCCCTGGCATGCTGTCAATTAACTTCTGGGCCATATCCTGACTGATGGACGCCCATTATTGCATAATCAATGCTTGGAGTTGGTCAGAATTTGTGGGGTTTTGTTTGTCCACCCGCCTCTTGAGGATTGACCACAAACTCTCAATGAGATTAAGGTCTGGGGAGTTTCCTGGCCATGGACCCAGAATATCGATGTTTTGTTCCCCGAGCCACTTAGTTATCACTTTTGCCTTATGGCAAGGTGCTCCATCATGCTGGAAAAGGCATTGTTCGTCACCAAACTGTTCCTGGATGGTTGGGAGAAGTTGCTCTCGGAGGATGTGTTGGTACCATTCTTTATTCATGGCTGTGTTCTTAGGCAAAATTGTGAGTGAGCCCACTCCCTTGGCTGAGAAGAAACCCCACACATGAATGGTCTCAGGATGCTTTACTGTTGGCATGACACAGGACTGATGATAGCGCTCACCTTGTCTTCTCTGGACAAGCTTTTTTCTGGATGCCCCAAACAATCGGAAAGGGGAATCATCAGAGAAAATGACTTTAGCCCAGTCCTCAGCAGTCCAATCCCTGTAGCTTTTTCAGAATATAAGTCTGTCCCTGAGGTTTTTCCTGGAGGGAAGTGGATTCTTTGCTGCCCTTCTTGACACCAGGCCATCCTCCAAAAGTCTTCGCCTCACTGTGCGTGCAGATGCACTCACACCTGCCTGCTGCCATTCCTGAGCAAGCTCTGTACTAGTGGTGCTCCAATCCCGCAGCTGAATCAACTTTAGGAAACGGTCCTGGCGCTTGCTGGACTTTCTTGGGCGCCCTGAAGCCTTCTTCACAACAATTGAACCGCTCTCCTTGAAGTTCTTGATGATCCAATAAATGGTTGATTTAGGTGCAATCTTACTGGCAGCAATATCCTTGCCTGTGAAGCCCTTTTTGTGCAAAGCAATGATGACGGCACGTGTTTCCTTGCCGGTAACCATGGTTGACAGAGGAAGAACAATGATTCCAAGCACCACCCTCCTTTTGAAGCTTCCAGTCTGTTATTCGAACTCAATCAGCATGACAGTGATCTCCAGCCTTGTCCTCGTCAACACTCACACCTGTGTTAACGAGAGAATCACTGACATGACGTCAGCTGGTCCTTTTGTGGCAGGGCTGAAATGCAGTGGAAATGTTTTTGGGGGATTCAGTTCATTTGCATGGCAAAGAGGAACTTTGCATTTAATTGCAATTCATCTGATCACTCTTCATAACATTCTGGAGTATATGCAATTTGCAATCATACAAACTGAGGCAGCAGACTTTGTGAAAATTAATATTTGTGTCATTTTCAAAACTTTTGGCCACGACTGTATGTGATTTCTTAACACAGGCAGAAAAGAAAACCAACAGTACTACAGTCCTTCAGGCTTGGATATCTCTCGTCTACCACATGTAAATATGGCTCTTGCTCAGTATCAGGTGATGGTCGAGGATATTCGGTTCAGGTTGCAACAGTCCTGGACAGGAAATTGTCCAAAACTGGAAGCACACTGTTTGAAAGAGAGCAACCCAGATGTACGTATTTGCTGACCTGTGACCCACTGACACCGCCCCCGGTTAGAGGGGTATAAGGCAGCCCAAGAGTAAACACACCCAGGGAATTGATTTACACACACTGACGAAGAGCAACATGGAGATGGTTCTGGAAAGGTATAGAGACAGAGAGATAATAAATATGCTATACAGGAGATAAATACACTGGCCTGAATAGATATAAGCAGGTGCGCAACTTTTTAGAAATGGACATAACTGCCATTGTTTGGGGGCATCTAAAGCTAATTTCATCCATTTCTACACAATCTAATATGAACCATGGCCCTTCTAAACGTCTCTATTTAGAATGACATAAAGTAAGCAAAAATGCCCACAGTCATCAAGCTAGGTAAGAGATCATTATTAAATATGTTTAGGTGATTTATACGACTGAACTATATTTTTGTTCAGTGTAATTCATATCATAGTCCTACTGTAGAGTCCTATTGTAGAGCTCTTTTTACTTGTACACAATATAGCTGGGTCACCCTGTCATACCCCTAGGGGTCCACAGCCCTGCAGTGCCCCAACCCAACACACCCACTCAGCTTCAGGATCTTAGTGAAACATTCATTATTGGTTTCAGGTGTGTTAGGCCAAGGCCAGAGTGACAACCAACAGTACGGCAGACCCCCAGGGCCAGGGCTTTCCTAAATAGGTAGACGTGGGCATGTTTTCTACACTAACTCCTTTTGTCATACAGTTTTCTATATAAGGCATCCAGAGCATAGGAAGGTTTTACAGTATAACCTTAATATTGTAGTAAATATGATCTAGTGATACATAATTTGGGAAGAAATGTAAAGTTTCCCAATTAATGGCATTCCATTTCTTTGCCGCTATAAATGCTAGGTTAAACAGTTTCTTCTGATAACAGTCTCCAGTATCAACATTTCCAAGCAAACAGAAACAGGGAGAAGGAAGAATCTGTAGACATGCTGAGATCAACTCTTTGCCAGAATTCAGCCAGCCTTCACAAGAGCATAACATATGCAAATATGTCCCCTTTAATGTTTTACACCTCCAGCAGAAGAATAACATTGCTGAGTGCATGATATCCAGTTTCACTGGCATATAGTACGTTCTATGGATGGTCTTAAACTGCAGTAATTTATGTCTGAGATGATTTGAACGTGACTGGGAATATATAACATATCTGTATCCATTCACCATCTTCAATGGCGTCTCCCAGGTCTTCCTCACATTTATGTTTTACATGTTTTTTGTCATCCGGAAAAGGCCTCTATCAACCCTTGGTGCAGTTTGGAAATGAGCTTTAAAGGTTTCCGACTGCCTTAAAATAGTTTCAATCTTTGAAACTTCTTGTTTGTCCAGTGTTTGCTGCACAGAGAGAAGCAAGTGTTGTACTGGCAAAAGTTCACCTCTGCACTCTCACAGACTGGCATCCCTGGCTGTCAGACCCAGATGAGGCCCCTGTCACCATCTGATCCTGCTCAGATGAGGCATGACAAATAATTACCTTGGTGTACATTTATACATTATATTATCCATGGATAGAATCAATGGTTCAATAATTGAAATGACCATTATTTCCAGATCCCAGACTGTAGTCTACCCATCAACTCATGATGAAATGTTGTATCCATTCATTGATTGTTATAATATACTGCAAAATTCACTTGAGCTCCATAGACTGGTCTTCCCTGGCTGTCTGACCCTGCAGGAACACCTGTCACCATCTGATCCTGCTAAGACATGACGAGCATAGTGTTGTGTACTGACTGTGCACCATGACAGTCAAGTCTGTAGAGCTGTTCATATCGTGTCAGTGTGAAAAGTGGGGAAATAACGAGGGAAACTGACAGATCAATAACGTTACGTTGCTATACTGACAAATAAAAACTCAAATAGCACTGAAGAAAACATCAGAATATTGGTCTTCAATCGTTTGGCAGCTGGTTTCATCATTTAATTCAGGTCTGGTGTGGTTGAGGCAAAAATAATAGATAAAGTTTGTTCTAGCTAGCTTTAACCAACTTTTGGCTAGCTCTAGCTAACGGTATAATGTACTGTACATCATAAAATGTACTTCTGTTGTAACGGATCAAAACAAAGGTTACAAAACATACATACAACAGCTGTTAGATACTGATAGCTAGAAGCTAGAGCTGAACTGGCTGTGGTAGCTACTAGCTAGCTAACTAGCTTCTAGTAGCGAGTTCAATTACTTCAGTAGAGAGGGAATGAAACATTAGCTAACGTAACATGTCAGTTAGATCAGTCAACTAAAGAGTAGCCAGTTTCTCCTCTGCTTGCTTTTACAACTCTGAGAAAAAGTGCAACACAGACAGCAGCTGCCTCTGTTCATCTCTCCGGTGCTGGTCCTATATGCCAGCCATTCAGAAGCTTTGCCTTCACATAGCCTGTCTGCACTCTCTTTGGGGTCCTAAATTCTGCTGCCTGAAACCGGAAAACAGCCTACCTGATCGCTCTGAGGGGTCTGCAAGGTCCTAAAGCACACCGGTGCCACATTTTGTATCACAGTGCAATGATAAAACTGGGGTGACAAATATGCAATTTCAGAATGTGGGGGGTCATGTCCCCCCCGTCCCCAGTGAAAGTTGTGCCCCTGCTGAGTACAATAGAATGGCACAAGCTATGCAAGAAAGAATGATAATCACTGGGGGGGCCCATGTGCCTGTCATGGATGTCTATTTTCTTAAATGAAATGTTTTTTTGAGACAATAACCCTCCAAAAAGCCATTCATATGAACCTTTTTTCATTTCCATACGTATGTACACTGAGTGTACAAAACATTATGAACACCTTATCATGAACACCTCTTTTCAGGTGAATTCAGGTGAAATACAGTATATACTTCAACTGTATATACTTCAACTGTATATGATGGTGACAGGTTAAACAGGTTCATTATGAGTGTCTGATTAGGATGTCGGGATCTGTAACATGTAATACCTGAGTAAAGGATTATGCTTGCATTTTACCAAACTCTCTGACGTGAGTTTTTCACATACACATATTCCTGGCAAATCCTTTTTAATCCTTATCATATGAAGAGAAATAATGAAGAGAAATTATAGATGAAACTTATTGGTGCTCATCGGCCATTGGACATAAACATTACACAACAAGTTGAAAATCGCAAATTCAACAATGAGTGGTTAGTAAGGAATCAGTGGCTAACTGCAAGCATTGCAAACCAATCATTAGCCTGCTATTCAGTGGAGTGACTTTGTGGTCTCAAGACTAAGATTAAGGGTCTCTTTTCCCAGTTTAAAATGATAAACATTCAACATTGGCCATGCTGTCAATGAAGCATGATTTGTGCCGCGCTCAAAACAACTGTTAAAACTCGGAACTGCCAAATCTGACTTTAGAGAGTTCAAGACAACTGGGAACTCGGGAAAAACGAGCTTTGACTGGGAAAATAAGTTTGAATTCCAACTCTGACGTCATCATGATTCAACCTTTTTTTTCTTCGAGATCCAAGTTGTTTTGAAAGCACCATAAACTCAGAGAATGCCAGACCTTAATGACAAAGTTTGATGACAAAATTGGCCCACGAAGGACTGCCGCGCCACCTTCCTGTTCATGTGAGCACAGCACAACAAGGTGAGTCCAAAAATGTCTTGTATACTGCTGCATAAATTATGTAATATGCCAGGGAGATATGTATACTGTAGCTAAGAAAGTAATACTAAGTGTATGTTGTGTAGTAAGCTGTTAGTAGCCCATGTGCATCACCCAAATAATTTGGTCTATTTTCACCTCTTAATTTTGTCTCCTTTTCTGACTTGGTGGTGCACAAGTAGCGTAAAACCTGTTTTTGAGAAATGTAATTATTGAATACTGTAAGAGCTTTCATTGTCTGCTTATATATGCCCCCTTTATTTATCCTACAGTTCTGACTTGGTGTACAGGGTGAACAGTGTAAAAATGGCCCATGTTCTGAATTTTGTCGCTCTACATTTCAAAAGTGCTGAACAAATAGTTAAATTCACTATGTCCGTCCTAGCTCGCTCATTAATGTCTTAATCGAAATTACGGATTGCCTCTTATCTGCTTGTCGTCCCCTTATGCCATAGTTTGTACGTCTCAATTGTCAGTAGAAACCACATTTGTTTAAGCAAGTCAGCCATATCAGCTCTGTTTTTTTAAAAGGCAGTAAATGAGGTTGAATAAACTGTTTCGCTGCCAGACAAGGCTCTGCTGATAGTCAGTTGTAGCAGTGCTAATGTGTTGGGACTGCTGTTGGGACTCTGCTGTTGCTACAGCTTTATGTAGGCCCTAACAGTTTATGGGCACTGTTTGTCACTGTTATAGTGCAATTAATGTATTGTTTAGTGTTGTGTTGTGTAGTGGCTTTGCTGGTATACATCTCACATGTATTTTTTTGCCCCACCAAGATTTACATGCTAAAATCGCCACTGGGTGTAAGCAAGTATGGTAATTCTAAATGCTCCTTAACTAGGTGTCTTCGCTAGAGAGACACGGAGAGAGAGAGGGGGGAGAGAGAGGAAGAAATTGATGAATAAAATATGAAAGTGAGAGAGGTGGGAAGAGAGTGGAAGACAGAGAGAGAAACAGAGAGAGAAAGACAGCAGTGCAAATGGACTTAGATTAGAGTACTTCGACAACTCTTCCCTTCCAACTTGTTAGGCAATCATATGTACGTACGGGGAAATGATGGCCAGCCACACAGGAGGGTGATTTTCACTTAGGAGGAGAAGGAGGCCGTGCTGACAGAGATGCATGCTGGCCATTTTGGAATGAAGCGCATGATTGCCAAAATCAACCTACACTTCTTCTGACAGGGAATTGTCAAGGAGGTGGACAGCTGGGCAAGTGATATAACCTTTTGTTTATCAATCACATTCTATTATATCTGAAATTATTATGACTGCAGTGAATGTCATATCAGAGAGTACAGCATGTTTTCATTTGTCACTTTTTAGTTGAAGGTCAGTACCCTGTCTACGCTGCCAAACGTTTTAGAGGGCGAAGACAGTGGCACCGGAGTTGAAGCCCATCAAGTTGTTTCACCATGGCACATGATCGGTAAGTGTCCCAAATTCAAATTTTGCCCTGAGAAGTTGTTTTGTAATGCTTGCTTTAGTTGACCACAGCAGAGTTCAATATTATAGTGTGTGTGTGTGTGTGTGTGCGTGTGTGTCAGGATCCTTACACATATGAAAATCTGCATACTGTATGACACAGATAAAGGTAAGAAAAAAGAAAAGTAATCTTCTCTCTAACACTTTAAGTGTTAGGGGTGGACCTCATCTTAATCCAGGAATGGCAACAGCTGGTGTCAGACTGCTACTGATCACTTTACCAAGTGGGTGGAGGCAATACCCATTAAGGTCAGTAAATGAGTACACGCTTAACTATAAATTCCCTTCTGTAACCCATTAAAAAGGGTACTCGTCCAAAGGACGAGACTAACAAGGTCACCTCCAAGGCGATGATGGACATCTTCAACCCACGGTTCACACATGATTAACTTAGTGTTGTTGTTTGTCTATTGCTATTTTTGCATAACATACTTTCAGATCACTGAAACCCCACGTGATGTGGTGGAAGTTGTCGAATCAGATCAGAGCGCTTTCGAGGACCACATTCAGGCACGGACTGAGAAGGATGTGGAGGTTTTTGACCAGGTTAAAAGGATTGTCCACTGTTAATTTCTTTTCTGGCCCTTCAAGAGAAATATAAGAAATGTATTTGTAATATGAAATATAATTGCATTTATTTCTAATATCAGTCTAGGTGAGACTGAACATCGACAAGGCGCAGGAGAAACAGAGCTACGGGAGCAGAATCAAGAAGGGGACCATATGCTATGACATCCGCGAGAATTACTTGGTTTAGAACAGGGGTGTCAAACATACGGCCCGCGGGCCGGAACCGGCCCCCAAGGAGGTTCGATCAGGCCCGCAGGATAATTTGAAAGTGGAAAAAATGCATAAAAGACATGGAATTAATATTTTTAATTTGCTGCAATTCATGGATTATCCGCTAAGGGGCGCACTCTTTCCATCAGAGTAGAAGACAAGCCGCATCACTGAGACAGACTGAAAACAGCAGACGGTATCAATGCGCCATCTGCTGCTTGTTACGACGTTGTTAATACCTTGGTCTCTACCTCTCCGCTACACCCTCATTAGCCAAAATGTCGTTATCCAAACGGAGAAAAGTAGATAAGGAGTGTAGAATTTTCAAAGAAAAATGGACCACGTCCTATTTATTTACAGAGATGCACGGAAAACCTTCGTGCTTGGTGTGTTTGCAACAAGTTTCGGTATTTCGGTACCTTTAAAATGCTGCCTTAGATACTGTTTGCATTGAAAGAATACAGCTCTGTGAAGATGAATCCTTACTGTGGTGATTTAAAAAATGTGCACTTTAATGTTAGTCAGCAGCTTCAAAACAAAAGTTGTGTGATGGAATTCTACTGTTCATACAACTCCATAAATTTTCAGTATGTATTGTATGTGTAT
The DNA here is from genome assembly GCF_045679555.1 of Salvelinus alpinus. Taxonomy (NCBI): domain Eukaryota; kingdom Metazoa; phylum Chordata; class Actinopteri; order Salmoniformes; family Salmonidae; genus Salvelinus; species Salvelinus alpinus. The sequence continues at coordinate 2,785,516 of NC_092106.1, read as the reverse complement.
GTATGTTTCATGTATGAAGTTTACAGATTTACAGGACAGGCGAACACTTTCTTCATTACACATTTAAAATCACTCTCCTTAGTTTGTAAGGTGTACGCAGGGATTACATTTAGATTTTATATGCGTATGTGTAAGTGGTTTAAAAATTCCTTTCTTTAAAAGTCTCATTTAATCTTAAAGTGCATTACTATATTTTTCAGTACCAATTAAAGTTTTGTGCCTTTGTACAATCAGTGGGATCAGTTGCAATGCATATTTGTGAATGATAAAAGTAAATTGCACATTTGTCTAAGGAAATATGAGGTGTTTCATGAAATGTTTTGTAAAAGGATAGTTCATTAAATTTCAATATTTTCCTAATGTTCTTGTGCTTCTTTACACCAAAACAAAGGAAAGACATGATATTTTGGTTATTTATAGCAGAGTATGGTATAATTTTAATGGTCCGGCCCACTTGACATCTCCCTAGGCCGTATGTGGCCCACGATGCGAAATGAGTTTGACACCCCTGGTTTAGAAGAAGGACGAAAGGAAGGCGAGACCTGGGAAACCTCACTGCTCTTTCGCTCCTAGCTGGGGTCACCATCTGTTAATGTCACGCTCTGACCTTAGTTCCTTTTTTATGTCTCTATTTTGGTTGGTCAGGGCGTGAGTTGGGGTGGGCATTCTATGTTTTTTTCCCTATGTTTTCTATTTCTATGTGTTTGGCCTGGTATGGTTCCCAATCAGAGGCAGCTGTCTATCGTTGTCTCTGATTGAGAACCATACTTAGCCTTTTCCCACCTGTGGTTTGTGGGTAGTTGTTTTGTGTTGTGTCACGTTTCAGGACTGTTTCGATTTTCGTTGTTTCACTTTGTTATTTTGTATTTCGTGTTCAGTTATATTAAATTAACATGGACACTTACCACGCTGCGTTTTGGTCCGATCTTTCCTGTTCCTCAGATGAAGAAGATCGTTACAGTTAAGGTGAATATAACAAATCTCAGATAATAACTATTTGAATTTGCACACAAAATAACCTGAATCTAGTTTTGGTTTCCGTAACACTGATATTTGTCTTTATCTTCCTAGGGTTACCTCGGTGGAAGCCAACAATATTCTCCAGTTGGAGCAGTTGGACGGTCAACCACTGAAAGCACTGACGCCCTACATTTCGGTGAAGCCCAATAGACAAAGTATGTTAAGCTTTGGTTGACATTTGAGAAAGCAAGAAATGGTAGTTATGCTGAACTTTAAAAAAAATGTACCTCTTCAGTTTACCTCTCCAAATGACTTTAGGACCATCGACTGTCCAAGCGCCCCAGGAGGTATCCCATCCACCAGAACCAGTGAGTTTGGATCAGTCTGATTCTCTGTGCTCTGAGTCGGAGGGGTACCAGCTTGATGTAGGCTATACCTTCCAAAAGTGTTGAAAAATACCTCTCCCATTTATAACACTGCACTAAGCCATCAAATTGTCTCACAGTAAAGTATAACCTGTGTGTTTTCTTGTTTACATCTCTGTCTCCTACCCTGTTCCCTTTAACTCTGCTCTTGTTCTCCGGGACCTAGGGGTAATGCCCCACACCCAGATGTTGATCCACCTGAAGTCCTCCATTACCAAGCACCCTCTAACTTATCATTACATCGTCTACAGCTACATATTATCGTCATGTTGTCATTATCTACTCAGAAAGTTTTCTTGCTCTATCATACTGTGCACATATGTGAGATGCACAGATTAACTAAAAACACTAGCACTGCAAACACTCGGCACAAAGAAAGCAGCAGTGTCTGGACTTTGCAGTCTCCCTCTTCAAGTCCCCCTTCCGAGACTGGCTGCCTGTTGACAACAAGTGACAGGCAGAACATCCCACCCACACAGCAACCACCCCCTCGAAATTCCACACACCAGAATTCAGTATTTTAGTCTATGATTGCCATGTGAGTGTAAAACAAAATCTTAAATATTGCCAGGTTGGTTTTCACGACTGTTACACAATGTGTTCATTATTGTAAGTTGTAACGTATCCTTTGATGGTATTTATTTGTTCCACATTATTTATTGTTGTATCCTAGGACCTACAAATAGATACATATATATTCAACCACAAGGGTGTACTAATGAGCTATGCAAAAAAAAAATTAAATCATAATAGAGGACTACTGAAATTATATTATTTCAGTTTAGATAAAGGAATGGCTGGTTAAAATAAAAACATGACAGCCAGACAAGCCAGTTTATGAATCAAATGGATTTGCATATGAATGGATAGGAAATTAGCTGACTTCGTGATCTGTAATGTAAGTAACTTTAATGTGTCTATCACTTTTAGGTTGCTGATTATACTCCCTTTCCAGCCTCTAGGTCATCAGGCTGCTGATTATCCCGCTCACCTGTCACCATCGTCCCGCGCACCAGCGCCTCATGACACTCACCTGGACTCCATCACCTCCTTGATTATCTTCCCTATATCTGTCACACCCTTGGTCCTTTGATACGGACGCTAATAGTTTATTGAATCCCATTGTGACACAGAGGGGGACACTTTTGGCCGGGGGACATTATTTGGCATGACAGGCCCCAGTTCACGAGTCAAGACTTTGCTTTTTTTGCAAAAGCCTGGGAGTTGCGGGTCTGAATGCCCTCCCCAACTCACGCCCTGACCAACCAAAATAGAGACATAAAAAGGATCTCTAAGGTCAGGGCGTGACAGTTTCGGTTTTCGTTCATTTCTCTTTGTTATTTTTGTTATTAGTGTTCAGTTGAAATAAAAGCATGAACATTTACCACGCTGTGCTTTGGTCCGACTGCTCTTCATCCGACGACGAAAATCCTTACAGAACTACCCACCACAAACGAACCAAGCAGCGTGGTAACGAGGAACAGAGGGTTCAGGACTCCTGGACTTGGGAGGAGATATTAGACGGTAAGGGACCCCGGAGACAGGCTGGGGAATATCGCCGCCCAAAAGAAGAACTGGAGGCGGTGAAAGCTGAGAGGTGGCGATATGAGGCAAGGCAGCGCAGCAGGCACGAGAGGCAGACCCCAATTTTCTTGTGGTGGTGGCACACGGGGAGATTGGCGGAGTCAGGCGATAGACCTGAGCCAACTCCCTGTGCTTACCAGAAACAGTGTGGTACTGGTCAGGCACCGTGTTATGCGGTGAAGCACACGGGTTCTCCAGTGCGCGCTCATAGCCCGGAGCGCTATATGCCAGCCCCCCGCAAGTGCCATGCGAGAGTGGGCATCCAGGCAGGGCGGATTGTGCCAGCTCAGCGCGCTTGGTCTCCGGTGTGCCGTTTCGGCCCATGGTATCCTGCGCCGGCTCTGCGTACTGTGTCTCCGGGGCACTGGGACGGTTTAGTTCGTCCTATGCCTGCGCTCCGCCCGTGCCGGGCTAAAGTGGGCATTGAGCCAAATGGAGAGGTGCGAGTGGTAAGCACCAGATCTCCAGTGCTCCCCCACAGCCAGGTTCGACCTGTGCCTGCACTCTGGAGGGGCCGGGCTAAAGTGGGCATTCAGCTTGGAGGAGTGGTGCCAAGGCTGCGCACCAGGGGTCCAGTGCTCCCCCACAGCCCGGTTCATCCGGTGTCTCCTCTACGCACCAGGCCTCCTGTAGGTCTCCCCAGCCTGGTGGGCCCTGTGGCAGCCCCACGCACCAGGCAGTCTCTGCGTCTCCTCCCTCCAGTCCGGAACCTCCAGCGACGCCCTCCAGTCCGGAGCGTCCAGTGTCGCCCTCCAGTCCGGAGCCTCCAGAGGCTCCCTTCAGTCCGGAGCTTCCAGCGACGCTCTCCAGTCCGGAGCCTCCAGTGTCGCCCTCCAGTCCGGAGCCTCCAGCGACGCCCTCCAGTACGAGAGCTCCCAACAAGGGTCCCCAGTCCGGGGCCCGCTACAAGGGCGCCCAGTCCGGGGCCCGCTACGAGGGTCCCCAGTCCGGGGTCGGAGGCGAGGGTCCCCGCTCTAGAGGCGCCACCCAAGTGGGCCAAGCCAGAGGTGGAGCAGGGTCTACGTCCTGCACCAGAGCCACCACCGCGGAGAAATGGGGGGGGGGGTACTGTCACGCCCTGACCGTAGAGAGCTTTTTATGTCTCTATTTTGGTTTGGTCAGGGTGTGATTTGGGTGAGCATTCTATGTTCATTTTCTATGTTTTGTATTTCTTTGTGTTTGGCCGGGTGTGGTTCTCAATCAGAGGCAGCTGTCTATCATTGTCTCTGATTGAGAACCATACTTAGGTAGCTTTTCCCCACCGATGCTTGGTGGGTAGTTATTTTCTGTTTTGTGTTTCTGCACCTGACAGGACTGTTTCGGTTTTAGTTCATTTCTCTTTGTTATTTTTGTTATTAGGGTTCAGTTGAAATAAAAGCATGAACACTTACCACGCTGCGCTTTGGTCCACACCTTCTTCAACAGACGATCGTTACAAAAGTACAGATACCCCCCAAAAACTATTTAAGTAGTACTTTAAGGATTTTTTATGACAAAACCATCAGTAGAGTTGAAAATGCGATGGTAACCCATTGAAATTGTATTTTTTATTAGTTACATGGGAATTTAACTGCAAAAGATTATTTGTATATGCACTACGTCCTCTCACAAGGCCTTTTATCTGTAAAAATCAATTTGATGGAAACATTTCTGGTGGGAAAATGTGCAAATTGTTTTTATGCGGATTTTAGAATATTTGAGTGAACATCTGTCGCCAATTGGATGGAAACCTAACTATAGACTCTGAATTTAGGAGGGTTCTGCTCTTTCCTTTGACTGGGATGTGGCAGAATAGGTCACTGGTAACTAATTGGGTGGCCACGCATTGCTGTAGAGGCCATGCATCAGGTCATTGACATGTTTCAGGAACTGTAAAGATGGAGCAAAATCATGATTAAGGTCTTCACTTAATTAGACTTATCCTAGCAAGTACATTGACTATGTTGTCCCTCAGCAATCTCTCAGGCACACAGACAGAAAGAGATGGAGAGATATACAGCAAAACATAGGCTATTTACATATCTTAGTCAGCAGGCTGGATAACTTCTGTACTCTTTCCCTTTGTTCCTTTCTCCATCCTTCCATCCGAGCTAGATTATTCCTGCAAAAAAAGGCAATCAAGAATTGAAAAAGGCAGTTGAAAGGTGTAATGTTAGAATGAGTGTTGAATGGGAGCAGGGATAGCAAAATGTATCATGGTGTCAAATACAAACAGTGGCGACGCATCATTCAGGGCAGGTGGGGCAGTTATATTTGGGGGGGGGGGGGGGGGGGGCTGTTTTGCATGTTATTTTGGCATTAATACGTGTCGCATATCAGTTTGCAAACAATGTAAAAAATATACATATATTGAGTTAATAAAACCTCATACAAACATGGTCTCTTTTTTGCTTTCGTGAGTAAGGGAGCTCCAAAATGCAGGTGTTTCAGCCTAGCTCAGTGCTTTCTGTGGTGGTGGGGCAGCCAGCGGAGATATACTACCTCTGGTCTGGCGGACTCACTAAACAAAAATGCTTTGTTTGTTAATGATGTCTAAGTGTTGGAGTGTGCTCCTGGCTATCCGTAAATAAAGTAAAATTAAAATAAATCTGGTTTGTTTCATATAAGCAATTTGAAATTATTTATACCTAAAAAAACATTATTTAACTTTTATTTAATTAAGCAAGTCAGTTAAGAACAAATTCTTATTTACAATGACGGCCAAGGAACCGTGGGTTAACTGCCTTGTTCAGGGGCAGAACTACAGATTTTTGCCTTGTCAGCTTTCACTTTTACTTTTGATACTTACAGTATGATACGTTTCGCAAATTCGTAACATATTTTACATTTGGTAAATTCGCATCACATAATACGAATTGTAATTCGTAACATATCATACTAAATGGAATGTCTCGGATTTATGTAAAGAATAATACGAAATGCTTTGAGACCAGGTTGGCATGGTGTAACTAGCTGGGTTGGTGGTAGGCCACATTGATATTCCTGTGGATAATAGCAAGGAGATAGTGTTGGCTAAAGGACTATGCTTCTGTATAAATTGTCTAACATCATATGCACCTGTTTCTTACAGTAGTAGTATGCCCCGCCAGGATAAATACCAATATCCAGATGCAAAAAACGAATGACACGGTTTGGATCTTGTTATTTTACTGATATTTAATTTAGTTGGGGGATTTGAGGGTAGCTAACTTGTAGTATCTATCTGACTGTGCAAAAAGTGTTTTATGGTTCAGGCACTGAAAGGACAACTAAAATTGGGCTACCCCTATATTGAAGGACCTTTCGACACCCAACTGCTTTCTCCGACAGCAATCTCGGCAATGGCGGATTACGATAACTACGATGACCGAGATCGGGCTTACGGTAGTTTTGGTGGAGGCAGAGGGTAAGAAAATACCTGGACGAATAGAATGTGTCAGTATTACCGTATGGTGATGCAAGAAAACGCACCGATGCCTCACTTTTATGCAGGGGCTTGTTCGAAATTCTTCTGAAAGATAGGCCTGGGTTCAGAACACGGGCCAGACAGTGCCAGTGGCTAGGCTCTCACCGCCGCTTTGATGAATGGGAAGCCGGTATTGAGGGCGGGGAAAACTGGTGGATTGACCATAGCTAGCTACTTCCAGATGTGCGTGTGAGATTTTCCATTACAGAATGTAATGTCGGTTTGACAATACATATTATGACATGGTTATGATTGCAAGACATTTTATAATTCTCAGACTGCCAGCATGGCACTTGGCGCCAGCATCTCGTTAAAAAGCAGCCCACATGGGCTACATGTTGTGCTACTACTAGCAAGTCAGGGACTGCGTTGAATGGCCAAATCGGGTGATAACAGCTCGAGATGTCAACATGCGCCATTCCCCGAAATCATTATCAATACATAGCATGTTTAGGTAGTTGGTTAGTAATCATTATTCAATGCACAAGTATTTTGATGCATTGTTAGTGGTCACGTTAGCTAGCTAGTGCGCTCGCTAGATTAGCTTGTGCTAATTGCATGACGATTTATGCGGAGAACTAGCTAGCTAACTCTGCTAGCTAGTCTAGTTTGGGCCCAGTGCACCCTGCATCCATTCCTATCTAGTTTGATGCGCGCACTCGTCAGCTAGCCAGCTAGGTTTGAACGATTAGCAATGCATTTAACTAACATAACGTGGTGCTAACTCGTGCGTTGACGCCAGGCATTCAATACAGGAAATTGTAAACATTACGTGCTGACGATGTTGCGGCGATACTGAAATATATTCTGGAACTCCATCCAGCTAGGTAATTTAGCTAGCTAGCCATAAATTAGAAGTAGCCTAATCAACGAAAACACTAGACATTAGACTAGGTAGCTACCGGCATAAAGTACATCAAGTTAAAATATGATCCCTTGGATAGGATACACGTATATATGGTCATAATGAAGATCTTGGTTTTATCTGTCTGCCACCCCTTGTCAGTGACTCATAACATTTAACGTTAGTTGTTGTAATCATATTCTGCTTTACTTGATTCACACAGGAAAGGAGTTGGAGCCACTGATCCTGAAATACCTAAACTAGTGTTGTATCTATTGGGCTACTTGACATAAATTAATTTGACACCAAATAACTACAGATTATCATCTTAACTCTTATCAAATGCTATGTAAGATCACAACAGCCAACATGGTTATTTTACAAAAAATCGCTTGCTCTCCTTGCTAATTGTGGGAAAGATCTATATGCCCAAACCTCCCTTCTTTTGAAGACCCTTTTCAGTTGAATGCATTCAGTTATGCAACTGATATCCCGTTTCCCCTGTTGGGGCCTATAGCTAGGTGGCTGTACATCTTGGTTCAGCCTGGTCGCTCAGTTTGCTTTGACACCCAAGGAATGCTGCAGGCATGCAGTACCCCATCTGCATTTCTCTCAGCCCTGTCAGATTGGAGTGCTGTTGCCAGCATGGGAACAAGTTCCTTGAAGTTTTGGCAGTGCCCCACCACTCCTCATGAGGATCATAATTTTTTTTTAAACATTTAAACCATTATAGCAGACGTTCTTATCCAGTGTATTCATAGGGAAAAGTTCAGTAGGGAAAAACAACTACATAGAACATTCATTGCAAGTAGACCTTTCTTCAAAATGGCTGTTATCAGTGCACAGGAACTTCTGCTGTTCATTGAGCAGAATTAAAAGCTGGTGCACACCCAGAGATAAATATTTTTTTGTAGAGGTGCTGACTAAGCTGTAAGCTATAAAAATAGCTCCATATATGCCTTCTTCAGGGTAAAAAACTTGGATCTCTGTATTATTGTTTACCAGTATTTAGCAGAATAGGGCTACCATCTTTTTCTGTGTGCTGCTAACATGGTTGGCATTGAAATGGAACAGATTATTATTTTTCTTTGTCAATTCTTTCTCCAGTTTCCAGACAGCCTAGTCCTATTTCCTGTATTGTATGTGCAACATTATGTATTTTCCTATGGGATCTGAGCTGTAGATCTTTGGTATTTTGATAGTTAATGGATCTGTCCAAGTGTACATAATTTATCAAAGGCTCAGAGAAAGCCAGCTGAAAAGTATCACTGCACTACCCCTGTGCCACAATTTTGCCCGTGACTCAGTTAATGTCCCAATTATCAACCATAATCTCCAGCTCAGACTCTCAGCCATTGATGCAGTAGTCCTTAGTAATTCTTGACCAGGAAAAACTCGGGGTCCTGTACGTAGGGCGTGGCTATCTGTTGTAGTCTGTTCTCTCACGGAGGTGTTCGTTTCTGGTAGACCCAGAGGTGGCAGTGGACCTGGTGGACCCCGCAAGCAAAAGGATCTACCCACAGAGCCCCCATACACAGCCTATGTGGGCAACCTGCCCTTCAACACAGTGCAAGGAGACATAGACGCCATTTTCAAAGACCTCAACGTCAGGAGTGTTCGACTAGTCCGAGACAAAGAAACAGACAAGTTTAAAGGTGAGCAAGCACCCGTTTGTATAGCATAACAAACATCACAAGCCACGGCAACAGTTTTCTTTTTCGTAACCAATTTTCTCCTTTCAGGTTTTTGTTATGTAGAGTTTGATGACTTGGAATCCCTTAAAGAAGCTTTGACGTATGATGGTGCTGTGAGTACCCACAATTAGTTTTCTCAGGTCCTCATTTGTATCTGGTTCATAAATGTAAAAGGGATACTGTGGTTCAGTGTTGTCACAATATTCAGTACCGCAGGACTGAATTTCCTGTCGAAATTATGGAAACTAAAGCTATAGCACAAACTATTTAACATTTAAACAGGTTCTTAAACTGAGACCTCAGCGTTATGACGTGAGCAGCAATGTAAACCAAAGATATTGCAGAGTGGCACGGATGCAAGAGGCTCCGCTTGTGAGCTTTCACTCAGAGCATCTGCGCATGTGCATAGGAGTTCACTTTCACACTTTCATACAACGTGATGGCTGTGTGACAACCGCGGAGGAGATCATCCTCTGGTATTGCCCTTTTTTTGTTTTGGAAATCATCCCGATACTTCTGTTTATTCATGCATTACCGAGTATCCCTTAAAAGGACCATAGTTCCGTCTGCTTCGTATAGAAAATCTGAATATTGTGATTATGGGTATCGTGACAAAGGAATAAATGATGCTGTTTTTTCATAAAACAAATAGAGCTGTCTCCAACACTGATCGACTTAGTTTGTTGTGCACCTTTCATGAAATAGATTGCTGTCCAACGTGCTTTAAACATTAGTACAGTGACAAATATCGTTTTATAAAAGGAACAATTAAATACAGTGACGCGTCCAACAGTGATATATTAGTAGGACATAAACACTGTTGGAAGCATTATCAGAGAAGTGGACCTCGTTGATTTGTGCCTTCCCCCTCCCCAGCTCCTTGGAGACCGGTCACTCAGGGTTGACATAGCAGAGGGCCGAAAGCAAGAGAGGGGCGCCGGAGGATTCGGCTTCCGGGGGAACGACAGAGGAGGTACCTGCTCACTGGAATGCTAACTTGTTTGTTCCCCCTACTGCTTAGTATACTTATTAATTATTCATATGTAGTATATTATTACAACTACAAAGAAATGTCAATTACTTACGTCAGCTGATTCAGTGTTGATCTCTTACATTCTCTGATGAATTGATTTGTGGATTGTCTTGACCGTAAATATTAATATGAAGTAGCAATAACTCTTGGCCTAGATTTGAATAATTATACGTCTTTAATATTGCCCTGAGTCTCATCTTTTGCCATCCTACTTAAATGCAAGGCTGTCTTAAAATCTGTCAATTATCAGAAGCTTGGCTGTTCTGTTTGAGTTTGCTAAACATTTGTGGTCATAAAAACATGACAAGATGCTTGTACATTAAATGTATAGATCAATGGATTATGGAATCTGCTATAATCAAATCATCAGTGCTTATAAGTGTGCATTGCACTAGTACTACTACCACTACTGTTGCCTCTGGCCTTGTTCTTGTTGTATGTCACTACATACTGGGATTTGAGAATTTCTGGCACTATTCATAATGTATCCATTCACACTTACTCACCCACCTTTCTCTCCTGCTTCCTTTTCTGTAGTAAATGGTGTTTGACCTGTTTAGCTCTACAGCCCTACGAGTTTGAGCAGCTAAACTAGATAGTTCCTACCTTCTTTACTTTCCTAACCAAAGACTTCAACTAGCTGTCTCTAGAAGCAGTGCTACTAACCCAGGTCCTTGGCTAACCAGCACTAGACCCTTGGCTTCCTCACCCCTGCCTCAGCCCTAAGCACCACTCGCCACTCTTGTTAAAACTGAGCCCTGTCCCCTGCAGGCCGAGGGGGCTCTCGTGGAGGTGGTCCCAGAGGAGGCTCCAGAGACGACTATGAAGGAGGTGGGATGAGCGTTCCGCTGGTTTAGCCGGTTCCCAACCCGGTCATTAGATCAGGCCCAGTTTGAGTCCTGCAGTTTAAGATCCAAGCAGTGCAGTTGGTAGAGTGGGCACCAAGCTAAGGAAGCAAACCAATTGCTCCTGTTTTTTGATGCTTGAATCTGCAGAATAGTTTGATATAAAGCAGTATGTAATTTCCTCCCCTCATAGGAATTCACAGGTTTTTCTTTTGCGATTTCACAGGTTTTTTGTCCCTTGGTGCATTTTGTTTGTTATCACTCATACAGGAGGTTCCTCGTTCTCATTTGTCACCTTACAGGGCTGCTCCAGGTGCTGGGCAAGGACGGAGGAGATTTAATTTGTTCAGATCAGCAAAGTTTAGAATGTTACTGATAGGAATGTGGTGTTTAGAGCTCACAGGATTCCTTATCTTTATTCTACGAGATAATCATGTCTGTTCTACACTACACTTTATCTGAACGTTCTGTAACATTGCACTCCTGCATGAGCCCACGACTGTCTTTAAAATGTATTTTCCCTCTGCATCTCCTCGTATAGGCTACAGAGGAGATGACGACTTCGGACGAGGCCGAGGAGGTGGCCGCGGTGGTGACCGAAGGGGAGGCGGTGGAGGAGCAGGCATGGGGGGACGCTACAGGGACGGCGGACCACCACCGCGCGCTGGAGCGGATGACTTCAGAGAACCCTCTGACGGTGTCACAATCTCTCTTATCTCATATAAAACACTCTAGACCAGAGGTACTCCCAAGTGTGGAGTTTAGAGGTTTTTTATTCTTCTCCACTGTGGTTGGTTAATTGATTGATAGATGTCACTGATTGGGCAGACTCCTCAACTGGTGTCCCATGCCTGATTTAGAGGAGAAAATGAAAATAAGCAGTACTTCTGGCATCAAGGTTTGAGAAAAAGCACCCTAGGCAATGTTTAGTCATGGAAGAATGGATCCGTTTAAATGGATTTTTGAAGACTTTGTGTTTTTGTTACAGTACAGCTTTTTGTGACGGTGTCAATATTGACCCCCTTCATTTAATCTACCGAAAAGCCCTGAACCCAGTGGCCACCTATTTGATGTGATAACATTTGACTTGACCAGTTAATCATGTTAGTCATTTTTTCCCCTTTGCTTTCCACAGAGGAGAGGGCACAGAGACCGCGACTTCAGCTGAAACCACGCACGGTGGCTGCCCCGCTAAACCAAGTCGCCAACCCCAACTCTGCCATATTTGGCGGCGCCAAGCCGAGAGAGGAGGTAATTCCCAAAGACAAACCTTAAGAGATTGACCAGGCCTCAAGAGCCCGGGAGGGAAGGGCAGGGGACGGTGTATGAAAAATGAAACGATGCCAATGGCATACGTTAACGCCTTCCGTTAGCAATCCTCTATCGGAGATGACAAACTGAACAATACTCTGAGTGAAATGTTTATTCGAGACGGAATAAAAAACGATGAGAACACACATACTCTTGGAAAAATAATACAACACACCAACACCCAAAGAGCAGCTTGTGAATGCATGTCAAACTGTTTACAATGGGTTTTACGTACACCTCTGCTTCTGTGATTAGTGCCTGCGTTGTCTGTAGCTCTGTTGGGAAGGTCCGTTCACATGTTGATTGCAGTGAAGAATGAATACAATTGAGCTGAAAAGTAACCAACATTTCAGTTTATTTAGTAGTGTATTTCACTACGATATTCGACCCTCTGTGTGTTGGAATCGAAGTGTGTCTTTGACCCCAACTCTGAAGTGGTTGCTATGCTTCCATGTGGGTAGGCATTGATCCCCACAAGAAGTCTGCCCCTGTTTACAAAATCAATATAACATGAATTGTTAGAATAGAATGGTTTGCGCTGGTGGTTTGGTTCATGGCAGTTGTGGCTGAGCTTCTGTAGGGAGTCCAGAAGGTTTTGTTATCACTGTTGGTCTACACAACGCCTTCGTTGTCTGCTCCCCTCCTACACACACACACCAACAAGAAAGCTTGGTCAGAAATGTGCTGTTTTTGTTTCAGTTTTACCCCCTTGACTTACAAATGTAAATTGGCGTTACGTTAAAACACGTTGTTCAGCCATATGTTCAGTTTGGGAACAGTGCAGAGAGTAACAAACCATTTTTATTCGTGGAGCTGTTAAGGTCATTGTATCCGCTTAACCATCCAATTGTGGTGTAGAAGTTGTTAAAACTATTTTATTTCTCCTATTAAATCATTTGACATTTCCCCTGGAATTGAACCTGTCTAACCATAATGTTTTTTTTGTTTGTTTCCCATTCTCAAAGCTTGAAAAAGAAGCAGAAAAGGAATAGATATATCCACGCGGCTGCATTATTCTGGAAGTCTACTCTGGATCTACTGGCTTTGTTTACCAAAAATCTTTCAAAGACTTCTCCCAAAGAGCTCGCTGGGGAGTCGGGCGCTGGGTTCCTCTTTCTGCTCGCTAACACAAAGGCAGGCCTTCATCTAATTGGTAAAAAAAGCAGTTGGACCCAAGGCTGCTGTGAGGGGCAGGGGCCAGGACTATGTCAACCTGACCCGTACCCCACACACATCAAAAGGAACTCGGGACAGGGGCTTCAGTTTGGTTCTGTTGCCTTTGGGTAAGGACTTTGCTGTGTAATTTTCTCTTACCTTTCCCAAGGCATCCTTTTGTGTTCACCAAATGATTTTCCGTTTTAGACATACAGCTGTCAAAAGGGCTGTTCCTTTGGTGTCTTTTATATCTTTTCCTCCAAAATTTCTGCTCTATTTGTGAAATGACTATCATTTCAGCTTCAAATTTCCACTGTCTTAAATATTAAATGATAACATTGCCAAGAGAACTGAATCCTTATTGTTGTCTCTCAATGTGTATTTCTGGAACCTGATTTTGAAAGATTTTTGATCTTAGTCTGTTAAATCCAGGCAAAATGGCTTCCTGCATAATGGAGCGATGCCGAAAGTGTTTTAGAGGAGTGGCTGAAGCGCACACTAGATTAAATCAGAAACATGGGTTATTGCAACGGTCTTGATGTCTGGCAACTTTTGACTTCCACATCTTAATAGTTATATGCATTTTATCAACAAAAAAATGGATCACTTAAACACTGCAAAATGTACTACTTTAACAGGAAACTGAACAAAAATCACCTGCTCTCATTTGTCCCATGGAGACCGGCTAAATCTAGTCTGCCTACCAGTAGATTGTGTAGGAGGATGCTTTTGAGAATGTGTTGCAACCATTTTTATTTACATTTTACTGGTTATGAAATTTTAGTAAGTGATACCTTGTTCTTACTGTACTATAGAAAGATCTGTTTTTTTTTGTTTAGTTTTTTTCCTACACTGTTTATGGCAATAAAATGTATCATCTTACATTAATTCTTAATGTGTTTGAATGGGATGGGTGAATAAGTAAAGGCAATGAAGTAGTTCTCGGAGAACACAAAGCAATGTGAACATAGAAGGAAAAACATTTTAATTTAATGGAGCAGGGCAGGTGTTTTGAAAAAGTTGGCTCTGTAAGGAACATGCATACATATTCAGTTTCAGACCATTTTAAGTTATTGATTATTCCCTACACATTCTTTCTATGTTCGCACGTGTCTTTCTGCCCACATTTAGAAACAATGTATTGCATGCAGAGAACCTAGTTCCTCATCCTCAATGCTTTCCCCACAGGATTACAACATAATGCAGAGTATATGTAGAATACCGTTTGGAGGCCTCGCTGTTGTGCTCGAGGTGCAGGGATCGGATCCTTTTTGGTGTGTGTCTGAATGCCAGACAGAATCTTTGTTCTGATTTCATGGTTAGTTGAACTTTGAGAACAGGGGGTGTATTCATTATGAACTGTTTTAAGAAGCAAACTGAGTGAAACAATTGTTTCTATTGGACAAATTTCAGGTAGGTCCCGTCCTGTTTTTGTTTGCTTCCGTTTTAAGAAACGTATTGCAACAATCGGTGTAATGAATATGCCCCCGAGCAAGAATGTTTGCTTTATTTTGAATAACCCAATATTGGTTTTAAATTGGCCATTTTGTTTTGCAGAGTAGATACAGCTTGAAAATTACAGGGTTTGGTGTTTTGAACAGTCTTTTTAATAAAACAATTGAATTGTCTGTCACTGCTTACATGAAAAGGTTGGGTATTTGTTTTATCTGAAGGAAGTACCAGTATCAAATGTTCTAGCATGGAAAACAATTTCACATTTAGTCCTTTGGGGAACAATCTTGAGACAGTTCAAAGTATTAGGCCACTGTGTTGACCACATTTTGTCAATAAATCTTCACTAAACACGTTTTGGTGTGTCAAGTACAACACATTTCATTGCCTACTGACTCTTTGTCCAATAACCTACATGGCTTGTCATGCATAATGTCATTGTGTTCTTGGTGACATCTGAGTGAGGACCATACTGAGATTGTAATGTTAAGAATTTATATGTTCTGCCAAACCTTTGAATGGCTGGCTGAAAGAGGATCCAATGAATATCCGGAAGGATGCAGTAGAGTTGAGGTAGTATGAAATAATAAACTTGTCTTGCTGTATTTTTTATTTATTCCTGTCTACAATGTTCTGAAAGATGAATCCCTAATGCATATTTAGCATCAAATAGTTCAGTTTTGCAGATTAAAATTAGCCTGAGTGCCAGTATGTGCTGTCATGTTAACTCATTGTCATGACAAAATATACAGCAATGGAGTTGGCATTGGCAAGAGCACAAACAAATCTGGGACCAGGCTAGATGGAAATGTTTGACAGATGTATATTCCGCATGAGAAGCCGTTATGTTCTGCTAGTTTCAAACCCTTTGAATAAGCCTATGGTGAATATAGGCCTACCCAATGTGAAGCACTCAGAGTACACATTTGTATGCACAATACCGGGGCCACAAATAGGCAAACGTGGAAAGGTGCAGATACAAATGTCATGAATAGGTCTGGCACTTTCTTATTTTACATATCTGAGAAGGATGTTTGTTCTACATGCTGTATTTCCATCTGAATGTTGCACAACGTTGTGTCCTGCTGAATGCAAACTGGTTGTCATCGGCTATGGTGGACGGCCTGGAATTGAAAATGCAATAAAAGGCAGATTGCACACTTCCAATGAGATGTATGGGGATGCATCGCAACCTCTAGGTAAACCCCACAACAGTGTGTTTGCATAAAAGTGCAAGGAGAGTTATATAGCCTACTGGTTCAGTGATCAACTTGCAGGTCCTTTGGTAATCAAACTAGGCAGGTACACATACAGTTAATGAAGTATCTGAGAGAGTCTGCTCTGTAGTGGACCGCAGATGTAGCGTGGAGTTCAATGTGAAAGAGGAAGTGTGCTCTGCTTCTTTGGCTCAGTCACTTTGGTCAGCCAGGCATGGATACAGAGGTGGACCCAGACCCAGCCAGTGGAAACAGAGGTAAGCAAGAATTATCTGACCACATGACTTTATTTTAACCCAGAGGTTTTGGTGCACGGTTTCCTGTACCTAGAGTAAATACTCCTGGATATAGCACTTTAAATAGAAATGATTTATTGAGCAGTCTTTTTTTTAATGCATGCCAGAAAAGCCACTACATAACATATTAATTGGACTATAATGGTGACAAAAAGTGCACACAAACTGTTAGGGCCTACATAAAGCTGTCCCAACAGCAGTCCCAACACCTTACCACTGTTACACCTGGTTATCAGCAGAGCCTTGCCTGGCAGCGAACCAGTTCATTCAGTCTCATTTACTGCCTTTTAAAAAACATTTCTGATATGGCTGACTTGTTTAAACAAATGTGGTTTCTACTGACAATTGAGATGTACAAACTACGGCATAACCGGACGATGAGCGGATAAGAGGCAATCCGTAATTTCGATTAGTCAATATAACTATTTGTTCAGCACTTTTGAAATGTACAGCGACAGAATTCAGAACATGGGCCGTTCTTACAGTATTCTCCCTGTACACTAAGTGAGAACCATAGGATAAATAAAGGGGGTATATAAGCAGACAAAGAAAGCTCTGACAATATTCAATGACATTTCTCTAAAACAGGCTATTGGCTACATGTCCACCACCAAGTCAGAACAGTAGGCTAAAAGGGACTAAATTATTAGGGTGAGGCACATGGGCTACTAACAGCTTACTACACAACATACACTTAGTATTACTTTTTTAGCTACAGTATACATACAGTACAAGTCAAAAGTTTGGACACATCTACTCATTCAAGGGTTTTTCTTTTTTTTAAACAATTTTCTACATTGTACAATAATAGTGAAGACATCAAAACTATGAAATAACACATATATAATCATGTAGTAACCAAAAAAAATGTTAAACAAATCTAAATATATTTTATATTTGAGATTCTTCAAAGTAACCACCCATTGCCTTGATGACAGCTTTGCACACTCTTGGCATTCTCTCAACCAGCTTCATGAGGTAGTTACCTGGAATGCATTTCAATTAATAGGTGTGCCTTGTTAAAAGTTAATTTGTGGAATTTCTTTCCTTCTTAATGCGTTTGAGCAAGTCAGTTGTATTGTGACAAGAAGATAGTCCCATTTGGTAAAAGACCAAGTCCATATTATGGCAAGAACAGCTCAAATATGCAAAGAGAAACGACAGTCCATCATTACTTTAAGATATGAAGGTCAGTCAATACGGAAAATTTGAAACTGGCTCTCATGAGGACCTCCACAGGAAAGGAAGACCCAGAGTTCATTAGAATTACCAGCCTCAGAAATTGCAGCCAAAATAAATGCTTCACACAGACACATAATAAATGCTTCACACAGACACATTTCAACATCAACTGTTCAGAGGAGAAGGTGTGAATCAGGCCTTCGTGGTTGAATTGCTGCAAAGAAACCACTACCAAAAGACACCCCTTAGAAGAAGAGACTTGCTTGGGCCAAGAAACACGAGCAATGGACATTAGACCGGTGGAAATCTGTCCTTTGAACTGGTGAGTCCAAATTTGAGATTTTTGGTTCCAACCGCTGTGTCTTTGTGAGACGCAGAGTAGGTGAACGGATGATCTCCGCATGTATGGTTCCCGCCATGTAGCATGGAGGAGGAGCTGTGATGGTGTGGTGGTGCTTTGCTGGTGATACTGTCTGTGATTTATTTAGAATTCAAGGCACACTTAACCAGCATTACTACCACTGTCAGGATTTGGCCAGGATTGTTCAGGTTTTGGTCACTAGATGCCCCCATTGTGCTTTTTTGACCCTTTTGTTTTTTCCCTTGTTCCAGTTATTATTTGCACCTGTGCCTCATTTCCCTTGAAAGTATTTAAACCCTTAGTGTTCCTCAGTTCTTTGCTCTGTGTTTGTATGTTAGCACCCAGCCCCAGCCATGCTGTGAACTTTTGTTTCTCTAGTTGGATTTTCTTGAGGTACTCTGGTTTTGTTCTTGTTTATTTTTGATTATTCTTTTGAGGTTTGTTTTATCCATGCTGTTTTCCTTGTGTCTTGGAGGATATACATTTTTTCTCTTGGAATTACTTTTGACGTTGTGGATTTATATTTTTTGCCTGAAGATCTTTTCCTTTTTACTTTATTAAATCACCGTCTCTAGTACTGCTGTGTCTGCCTCATCTTCTGGGTTCTGCCGACTATTAGTGGCTCAGTTTACTAAGTGACTGTTTCTCACACCGGAGACCCGAGTTCGTAACCGGGTCCTGACAACCACCACATTCTTCATCATTTGATTTCCAAAAGGACAATGACCAGGCTGTGTAAGGGCTATTTGACCAAGAAGGAGAGTGATGGAGTGCTGCATCAGATGACATGGCCTCCAGAATCACCCGACCTCAACCCAATTTAGATGGTTTGGGATGAGTTGGACCGCAGAGTGAAGGAAAAGCAGCCAACAAGTGCTCAACAGTCTTGAAGGAACTACTTCAAGACTGTTGGAATAGCATTCCTCATGAAGCTGGTTGAGACAATGCCAAGAGTGTGCAAAGGTGTCATCAAGGCAAAGGGTGGCTACTTTGAAGAATCTCAAATATGAAATCTATTTTGATTTGTTTAACACTTTTTTGGTTACTACATGATTCCATATGTGTTATTTCATAGTTTTTTAGAAAATAGTAAAAAAAATAAAGAAAAACTCTGAAATTAGTAGGTGTGTCCAAACTTTTGGTAGGTTACAGCGTTATTCTAAAATTGATCAAATAGTTTTTCCCCCCTCAATCTACACCCAATACCCCAGAATGACAAAGCAAATACAGGATTTTAGAAATATTTTATATATGTATATATATATTTATAAATAAAAGGAAATAGACATTTACATAAGTATTCAGACCTTTTACTCAGTACTTTGTTGAAGCGCCTTTGGTAGCGATTACAGCCTTGAGTCTTCTTGGGTACGACGCTACAAGCTTGGCACACCTGTATTTGGGGAGTTTCTCCCATTCTTCTCTGCAGATCCTCTCAAGCCCTGTCAGGTTGGATGGGGAACGTTGCTGCACAGCTATTTCCAGGTCTCTCCAGAGATGTTAGATCGGGTTCAAGTCTGGGCTCTGGCTGGGCCACTCAAAGACATTCAGAGACTTGTCCCGAAGCCACTCCTGCATTGTCTTGGCTGTGTGCTTAGGGTCATTGTCCTGTTGGAATGTGAACCTTCACCCCAGTCTGAGATCCTGAGCACTCTGGAGCAGGTTTTCATCAAGGATCTCTTTAAGGATTTTTAAGGATTCAAGGCTCTCTGATCCTGACTAGTCTCTGCCGCTGACTAGTCCCTGCCGCTGAAAAACATCCCCACAGCATGATGCTGCCACCACCATGATTCACCATAGGGATGGTGCCAGGTTTCCTCAAGAAGTGACACTTGGCATTCAGGCTAAAGAGTTCAATCTTGGTTTCATCAGACCAGAGAATCTTGTTTCTCATGGTCTGAGAGTATTTAGGTGCCTTTTGGCAAACTCCAAGCAGGCTGTCATGTGTCTTACTGAGGATTTGCTTCTGTCTTGCCACTCTACCATAAAGGCTTGATTTGGAGGAGTGCTGCAGAGATGGCTGTCCTTCTGGAAGATTCTCCCATCTCCACAGAGGAACTCTGGAGCTCTGTCAAAGTGACCATCGTGTTCTTGGTCACATCACTGACCAAGGCACCCAATTTTAGAATAAGGTTGTAATGTTACAAAATGTGAAACTTTCTGAATGCACTGTATGTATATTGACTACGTCCGTCGTCGCTCGCCCATTAATGTCATAATCGAAATTATGGATTGCCTCTTATCCGCTCATCGTTCCATTATGCCATAGTTTGTACATCTGAATTGTCAGTAGAAACCACATTTGTTGAAGCAAGTCAGCCATGTTTTTTTAAGCAGTAAATGAGGCTGAATTAACTGTTTCGCTGCCAGACAAGGCTCCGCTGATAGCCAGGTGTAGCAGTGGTAAGGATTCACTCCATGGTGCTGAAAAGAAAGCTCTGTTGTTTGGACAACTTTATGTAGGCCCTAACAATTTGTGGGCACCGTTTGTCACCGTTATAGTGCAATTCATGTTCAGTGTTGTGTTGTGGCTATGCATCCCCCCCAAAATTTGAGGGCTAGTCCCACCAAGATTTACATGCTAAAATTGCCACTGAATACATGAAGAGAATAAAATATTTTATCCACAAATGTGTTAAGTGTAATAGTGGTAGTAGGTATTCTGTAGCCTTTTTGTCCAGTATGTTTGTGATTTAGCCAACTCCTCTGTGTTCGCATGCCAAATGTATGACAAACATACTGTAGATACAATAGAAAAGTTGGGTCCAGAGAAAATGCACTATGGACCAGGCTAGGTATTCTATTCTGCTCTGAAAGGAGAGCCTAATGAATTTGTTTAAAATATATATCCTTAAATATGTATTATTGTCATTGAGAGATGCCAATGGCAGTCAAGTCTGTTTCCTTGAATACTCATCCTAATGAATTTGGTGTTGTGCTCTTATCATTGGTGGGATTAGATGAATGGCATTACTGTAATTACAAACAAAACCACATTTGCTTGAGCTTTTTCAGCAACAATGAAAGAATAGTAGTGTCATCGTTTGTGGGTAAGTTAAATGTTTAAATGTTTTTCTACTATTTCTGATGGTGTCATAATACAGGCACCAGTAGGCTGCTAATGCTGTTAGACACTAATCTCTGTAACTGGTGAGCAAGGGCCCTAACCAACACTCTTCTTCTCAGTGTCTGGACTTTGTGGAATCACCGGTGCACTGCCCTCAACTACAGGGTGAACATTCTATAGGCATCAGCTCACCCAAACGAATATTCACTTTATCTGACTGAAAGATAATTTACTTTTCTTACTTAATTCATTCTGTCCCCATTTCTTTTACACACCAATATGTCAAATATTTGAGTTACTGATCTGTTCTCTGTTAAATAGCAGTGGCTTTCATAATAGGCCTATAAAATGCATGTGTTTGTCTATTCCAGAGGGTTTCCGTCAATGACGGATGATCGTTGACGAAATCCGTAAGACCATACTCAGTCAGCTGTATAAGGAAATAAGCAAACAGGAAACTGCTCACCCAGAGGCGGTGCTCCTAGTGGCCGGGGGTTTTAATGCAGGGAAATCAGTTTTACCTCATTTCTATTAGCATGTTAAATGCGCAACCAGGGGGGAAAAAATTAGAGATCACCTTTACTCCACACACAGAGACGAGTACAAAGCTCTCTCTCGCCCTCCATTTGGCAAATCTGACCATAATTATATCCGCCTGATTCCTGTTTACAAGCTAAAATTAAAGCAGGAAGCACCAGTGACTCGGTCTATAAAAAAAGTGATCAGATGAAGCGGATCCTAAACTTACAGGACTGTTTTGCTAGCACAGACTGGAATATGTCCTGGGATTCTTCCGATGGCATTGAGGAGTACACCACATCAGTCACTGGCTTTATCAATTAGTGCAATTAGTCCCCACAGTGACTGTACGTACATACCCCAAACAGAAGCCATGGATTACAGGCAACATTCACACTGAGCTAAAGGGTAGAGGTGAAGCTTTAAAGGTGCGGGACTCTAACCCGGAAGCTTATAAGAAATCCTGCTATGCCCTCCGACGAACCATCAAACAGGGAAAGCGCCAATAGAGGACTAAGATTGAATCGTACTACACCGGCTCCGACACCTGTCGAATGTGGCAGGGCCTGCAAACTATTACAGACTACGAAGGGAAGCACAGCCGCGAGCTGCCCAGTGACACGAGCCTACCAGACGAGCTAAATCACTTCTACGCTCGCTTCGAGGCAAGCAACACTGAGGCATGCAATGAGAGCATCAGCTGTTCCCGACGACTGTGTGTCACGCTCTCCGTAGCCGACGTGAGTAAGACCTTTAAACAGGTCAACATTCACAAGGCTACTGGGCCAGACGGATTACCAAACTGCCCAGCCCATGGAAAGATATGCAAGAACGGTTCAAAATACCATCATTGCAAAAGTGTGTCGTTCTGCCCCAGGTACTAGCTCCACTCAGAACAGGCCCATATTCTCCACTCGCTCTCAACATAAACACACAGAAATCCGAACTGTCTCCACCAACCATGTGTCATTCAAGACATGCACTGTGCAGCTGAGCGAGGTGGGTTGGCCTTTGCTACTGGATACTGGCGCTGCGGTGTCGTTGCTCAACCTTGCCACTTACTACAAGTTGTTCAGTAACCTACCACTCCAACAGCTCTCCACTGCCCTGTGTGGGTACTGTATCTCCAAGATAGACATTTCCGGCACCCTCCAGGTCCCAGTGCACTACAGCGCCAAGCATCTACTACCTCTATTCACATTTTACGTTGCAAAGCGCGGTGCCAAACTCCTGGGCCTCGACCTCTTCACAGGCTTGGGGTTTACACTGAGAGATGACAGGGGGTCTGCTATCCACCAGGCTACCTGCACATGGCAACAGAACTGGCCAGCTCTGTTTGATGAACTGGGCTGCCTCACAACCTTTACTCACAGGCCCCTACTGAACCTGGACGTGACCCCAGTCATGCAGCCCCTGTGGCGTATCGCCTTTGCACTGTGTGATGATGTCACAAAAGATCTCCAGTCACAGTTGGAGGCAGACATCATTGAGCCAGTCAACGCTGCCCCCTGGATTTCAAACTTGGTCATTGCAACCAAAATCCGGTGGAATCCAGACCTGTGTGGATCTCCATGCGCTGAACAAGGCTGTCCCGGATAAGTACCCCTTGCCTACAGCTGAGGAGCTGACCGCACAATTTCACGGCTCCAGGGTCTTAACGAAGCTCAACCCACGTCAGAGTTATCTTCAGGTACCCTTCCACCCAGCCAGCAGAGACCTTTGTCACACACGCTGGTGTGTTCAGATACACACACATGCCTTTTGGACTTAGCTCCGCCCCCAGCTGCTTCCAGAACGTGATGAGTATCATCCTCGCTGGAATACCCGGGTGGCAGTCTGTCTGGACGACATCGTGTTCCATGGCCCTGACCTCCACATGACCATCGACTCCACAGACTATTCAGTACTCTACTGCAGAACAATCTGACCCTGAATGGTGCAAGTGCACCCTTGCAGCTCCAGCCGTCAAGTTTGTGTGGTTCAGCCTGTCGGCCAAAGGCATTGCCCCTCTTATGCTGAACATTGAAGCAGTTCACCGCATCCCGGAACCTACCTCAGCCTCTCAGGTGGCCTCATTCTTGGGCATGACAGCCTACTACCTCCGGTTTCTGCCCCACTACTCTCAGAC
Organism: Salvelinus alpinus; assembly: GCF_045679555.1. Classification (NCBI taxonomy): domain Eukaryota; kingdom Metazoa; phylum Chordata; class Actinopteri; order Salmoniformes; family Salmonidae; genus Salvelinus; species Salvelinus alpinus. Next base: position 2,761,998 of record NC_092106.1, on the reverse strand, counting down.
CACAGCGCCCCTTCGCCATCTCTTCAAGGACGAGCCATGGGCCTGGACTGCGGCCTGCTCACTGAAGAGCCAGCTCACCACAGCCTCAGTCTTGGCTCACTTTGACACCGTCTGCCCCACCAATGCCACCTGTGATTCCTCAGCTGGAGCACTCACAGCTGCAGAATGTCATTGAGAGGCCCGTCACCTTCGCCTCGAGACCCTGAAACCCACTGAGCAACGGTACACTGTTGGTGAACGAGAAGCACTGGCCTGTGTCTGGGTGTGCAAAAGGGGGCACCTCTACCTGTATAGCTGGCTGTTCACGCTCCGAACCGACCACCTGTCCCTCACGACGCTACTGTCAGCCTCATGAACTGGCCACAAGCCACTTTGACTGCACAGATGGGACTACCGCCTCAGATAGTATGACTATCTGCTGATGTTCACTCCGGGGAGGGATAGCACGGCTGCAGACCTTCTCTCACGCGCCATTGACACTCCTACTCCGACCGTCTTGCCAGACGACAACGAAACAGAGCTTGTACAAATGCTCTACGCTCCCCTTCAGCCAACTGTTTCACTGGAAGAGCTGAAGCATTGGAACAGGACCCCACACGGTCTACCCTGTGCCCCTACATATGCACTGGATGGACAGCATATGTGCAAAGAAGAGCTGGTACCTTTCGCCAGGGTGAAGCACAAACTTTCTTGCTGGGAAGAGTTCTGTGTCTCTCGAGGGTTTTGCACTGTAGTCCCGAGTGGCCAACGTGCGCATGTTCTATCCATGGCACACAAAGGCCACTTGGGCATAGTGAAGGTCAAGCAGCTATGTTGAGACCTTATGTGGTGGCCAGGCATCAACCACGATATTGAAGCCCTGGTCAGGGATTGTGCTGTATGCCTCCTCAGTGGAAATACAGGAAAGCCCCCCCCCCCATGCAGCCTCTCACAGGGCTGTTCTGCGGCTGTAAACACATCCAGCTGAACATCTTTGGCAAGATCCATGGACACGCAGTCCCTCACTATCAGCGCTTCCTGGTGGTGGCGTATGACCACCACTCTAAGTGGCCAGAAGTTGTGTTGGAACTGTCACAGCACAGACCATCGTGGACATCCTAGACAGCCTTTTCACAAGGTGGGGCTTAACCCTCACCCTCACCATGAACAATAGGCCCCAACTAACCTCTGTCGAGTTCTCCTCCTATCTCAGCAACAACAGATCTGCACTGCCTACTACAACCCACAAGCTAACGGAGGGGTGGAACGCTTCTACCAAACACTGAAGAACGGTATCGAAGCGCATCTGGTCCAGGGGTGCACGTTCCAAACTGCCTTGAACCAAATGCTAATGCACTACAGAGCAAGCAAACACGCAACAACACAGGTCTCCCCGGCATCTCTCATGCTAGGTCATGAGATGGAACTGCCACTGGACAGACTCAGAACACCCAAGCAAAGCAGGTAGTAACCAGGCACCAAAGAGCAATGAAACAGCGTTTCGACAGGGCACACAGGGTGAAGAATCCGATCATCCAAGTGTCAGACTGGGTTTTGGCCCGACGGCCTCAGCGGTGCAACAAAATGGTCTCATTCTGGTCGGACCCCTTGCAGGTCAGTCGACAACTGGGGTCCGCCACCTTCATGCTGAGCAATGGATTGCGCTGGCACGCCAGCCGCCTCAGAAAAGTCCCTGGCCCTCAAGGAATACAAATTCCCACTCCTCTCTCACAGGCCAGTACAAAACAGACATACAGGCAAGGGACAGCACCTGATGGACCTCCTCCACTACATTTTACATGTACATTTTTGTAATTTAGCAGACGCTCTTATCCAGAGCGACTTACAGTAGTGAGTGCATACATTTTTGTACATACACCCACTACTATAACCCAAGCGCCAGCCTCTGTGGGCTCCCCAAGGGCCAGAGCCAAAAGCGGTGGTGGCTGAAGAACGGCCTTTGCGGGCATGAACTCGCCCTGCCGGGTTAATGTTTTTCTCACAGGTATCACTCTAGGTTCTTTCCCTATGGACATTTTTATATATGGTATCAGTCCCTGGTTTTGGAAAGGGGGGGGGGGGGGGGTTATGTATGGTACGACGTGCTGTACGTCGTACTGTACGTTGTTATGGTTTACGACAGTGTGCTGCTTTACGTATGAATGGGTTGTCAGAATGAGTGGCACATGTCATTAAATGTCAGAGTGATGTACAATGTGAAACCCTGTAGATGTGCGTTCTTCTACAGCTAAGCTAGATATAACACTACTGTGGCAATTTGATCATAATGCAGGCCTACCAGAGTGGCCTACCATTAAAAACAATGGAGAAAATGCATTGCATAACATTTTAACATGGAAATAGCTGTTCTATCATTCTTCCTACAGTAGCAGCCAATGTGTGGTGTTCAATGTAGGCCTACATTCCATGACACTTTTGAAAAAAACATGCAGGGCTTGACATTAACCTGTTTATCGACTTGTCCTTTAGACAAGTAAGTGATTGAAATTGTTGTGTTGTGTGGTGCAAGAAATTACTTTACAAAATAAAATGCATTATTATTCCCATAAAATTATTACAGAGAATCGGACAAATTATGCTACCCCCTGCCTATTGGCTATTTAGCTTATTCAAGACTATTATTATTTTTTTTTTTAAAGCTCTTTACCTGACTCACTTTACAAAGATGTACACGTTTTGTGCTTTTGTATAGGAAGCTCAAAACTCAGATGCGTTCTGCCTACAACAAAATCTCTTGCATACTTTGTTTTGTTTCGGTATGTTGCACTGAAAGTGGCTAATATTTCGTTGATTGAATCGCAATTGCCACAGGAAAGGGAAACGTTGAGTGTTAACAGGGAAAACTCGAGAACAGAGGTAAACAAACTCTTCTGACTAAAGATCGCTGAGTCAAATGCATTGCCAAGATCTACCGCTCAGATTTTTTCAAACTTGACTTAAAACGTATTCAACATTAACCAATTAAAAACAGTACTGTAGCAATTAGGTTTGTGAAGTAAGCTATAGGCCCAATACATTATCCCCACATATTGGCTTTGCTTGAATTGCCCTGCCAATGCATTGTTGTTCAGGACATGTTTTTAAATTATATTTCAAAATTTGAGGTAGGCTCTATGATCACACCAGTAACACATCTGTTGTAGTATTACTTGTGAAGCACAGCTGAGTGAGTATACATTTAAATATTTTTATTTTACTGGGCTGATGGTGCTTGGTCAGTCTCAGTGGAGGGAGACATCCTTCCACTCTCCTTTTCCTCCACTGACACTGACCAAAAAGGGACACTGACTTCCAGCTGATGGCATAAGTCGAGTCGCACCGCATTATTTCTGCCTCATGCACAAATTCATGCTGTTACTCCTATGAACAGAGAAAGTGAAATATTCCTTGATATTAAAAAAGAACCAAGCCGCTAATAATAACAACAATGCAAGCCTATAGATACACTTTACTACTTATTCATTACTGCTGCAGTGCTTGTTGTAGCGCTGAGTGGAAATAGTAAGAATGTACATTTTATGGCTTATAAAAGTGTTGAATACAAAGTGTTGACAGTGCTGAGTAACAACTTAAACTCACTTATAAATACAGAATCGCTTTGCTGTAGTCCTTGACAGTCTCCCTCTAGTCATGGTTTTAAACGTTTGGAAATCTCACAGTATCAACTTTGCTGTAGCTTTATTTTATGCCTGCTACGTTACTGCAGACACGGTCATCTGAGCCATCGGTTTGGCCAGCGGTTGCACTATAGTGAATTTGATTTGCTCTCTGGGCCCGCAGGGAAGGCAACGTTTGTACCTTCAGACATGAAATGGTTCAAAATGGCAACAGTTCAGGGCAGCTGAATCGCGTGCACCTACCGTCAACAGGAGGAGAAGAACAACAAAAAATATAGAAACACATGGCTTTGTCGTTGGGTTTTATACATAAATGTTTGGCGATCAACTAAGAATGGCTTGGAGATCGACCGGTTGGTGACCACTGCTCTAGAAAATTGAGTGAAGTTTAATATCGTGCTTCTCTCTGTGGGATGAGAGATATTTCTGCGCGGCAGTCTCGGGGCTACATTTAGAGAGAACATTGCTCACATCTGTAATCGCAACCAAATGTGTGAATATTTATGTAAATTTGATATTTTTGTATAGCTCAAATTTCTCTAAACATTTTCAATTTGTCATTATGGGGTATTGGGTGTAGATGGGTTAGGGAAAATTTTATCCATTTTGAATTCAGGCTGTAACAACAAAATGTGGAATAAGTCGAGGGGTATGAATACTTTCTGAAGGCACTGTATGATGGGGATATACCCGTGATAATCATCCTTTGCAGTACTATGTTTTACTGCTACAATCAAATAGTGGCAGAGACATTCTGGATAAACCAATGGGTTTACAATGTGTGATATTTATTTGCAATGTAATTGATAGCATGTAATAACTTTAAATTGTTGAGGACTCTATTCATTATTCCCGTCGTTTTATTAGTGTCCACCAGAGGACACTACTTCCCTGGAAATAAAATGCATGCAAAACTTATGAAAACTTTCGTACGTGTCTGCATTCAACTAGCGATTCGAAATGTACGTGCACACGCATCAGCAACTCTCTGGGGCGATAGAAACTGGCCGGGGGAGTGTCACTCGCTAGAAGCACTTTCTTCCTGTTTCACTCCAACTAGCTAACTTCGATTTATTCCTTGTCATTTTGTGAGTGTCTGAGAACATTAGCTCCACAAAAGTCATCCATAGCTCGCGAGCTACTTGCCAGCTGCTGTTAGCACGCGTCTCACGACCCCGGGCTTCGTGTCGAGGTAGCTATGTCGATCATTTCAACTCGATAAAGTTAGCAGCAGGAGCTAGCTAGCTACTAACGTTAGTTTACCAGCCAGCTATTGTGGGCAGATGGTCTGCGTTCGCTAGTATCTGAACAGCTCAAATGTATTTGTAACGCAACGTAGTGAATTTACTTTTTGTGGTCTGCTAATGGGCAGATTAACAGCAGATTAATGGGAAAACGTATTATGAGAAAAACTAGCTACATTGATTTCGAGTCTAACGTTACTGCTTTCTTTCCGGTCGTACTAAATATTTATTTGGGAAGATGATGGCGTGTCCATCTGTACGGGGACATCCCCCACAATTGTTTTGGTTCTGTGCCTCGTTCTGAGTGTGGTGGCTAACGTTAACTACATACTGTATATATGGGTGGCTATATTGGTTTTGATTGTGGACCCTATGTCTTTGTTGTGTTGGACTTTGCGACCCTGTAACTATTGCTGTCACAGTGTAATGTAACTTTCAAAAGTTGAATAAGTGTCCACTAAACCTAACTAACTAGGTATACGTAAAGCCTATTGTAGTGCAAACTGGGACAATTGAGACACACTTGCTGTGTGGGGTTTTGAGTAGTCTACTCTGGCTTCTCAGTTCCATTACAGTACACAAGTCATAGTCATTGGACGAATGCGTCTTAAGTACATGGAGTTTCGTTAAGAGCTCCGACGCTCGGGCTGAACATTAACACGCATCGCATTCGGTACGGTTTTGGAAGCAGAAGGACTAATTTCATATCAGGGAGAAACATTATTTTTTTTTTAAACGTTAAATTGATACACACCTATTATATAGTTATTGTTCCCACACGGTCATCTATCCATGTTACATCGTGTGTTTGCGGAAGACTGTGTTAATTATTAGAATGTCAGAAAATATTTTCTGTTTTAACTGCCAGTTAAAACCGTGTACAGCAGTGGAGGCTGCCGAGGGGAGGACGGCTCATAATAATTTTTGGAATTGAATGGCATCAAACACATGGAAACCATGTTTGACGTATTTGATACCATTCCCCTATTTCTGCTCCAGCCATTACAACGAGCCCCGTTCTCCCCAATTAAGGTGCCACCAACCTCCTGTGGTGTACAGTGTCTACTTTGCATTTGCGAAATTATTTTGTGATATGAAAGTGAAGGGCTTTATGTTAATAGAACCGTATCGCAATTGATAATCGAGTCACCTTTAGATGGAGTACTTGGCTGCCAGAGCCAGTCATGCTCTTAAGGAGCTGTTATTTTCAGAGGTAATCTTGGGCTACCCTGACCTACGCCACTAAAGCCAGTCTACATCCACTAAAGTGTCATTTGGACACTGGGTGTGAAGTTGTTGTTTTTTTAGTTTGATTTTCCATCCAACTGTTGCTTAACATTGACAGGGTAAGAGAGCCTGTATCAGGGCCGAATGTGCCTACTAGCCTGTAGGCTACTACTTTAGAATGGGGGGACAGCCGTCTTTCACTTTGTATTATTATCAATCAGAAAATGTAACATTGCACGGACATGGTCAGACTGTTAGTTTTTACAAGTGATTCCTTCATTGTACAACTAGGCTTCCTTAACTCTGCACTGCATTCAGGTGTGAAACCTTTGCAGTTGGCCCCTGGATACCTGAGGCACCAAGTCACTTTTCCCTCAGCTGTTCTCCACTTGATGCAGCCTGGTGGCAGGCATTTCCTTAGCAGCAGCTGTTGATGTGGATCTGCCTTGCTGTTTGGTAGGCGCTGTTAGGTCTGTCTTGTTTTGGTCTCTATGGCAGTGTGTTTGTGTGTAGCCTAGCTATTAAGTTCCACAGGGGAACCAGAGCATAAACAAGTGACTGAGAATTGGCCCTGCAGTAGTTGAAAACTGATCAATCCTATTGTCAATTCCTGAGAGAGATTGAGGGTGTAACCTAAAGCTAGTTAGTAGACCTCACCTACTAAGGTGAGGCCTGTATGTATTCATAAAGCGTCTGAGAGGAAGAGTGCTGATCTAGGATCCTTTTGACCTTTTCGATCACAATGAATATTATAAACCGGATGGTTTGTGCCCTGAATGCATATTTGCTGAAAAGCTTTGGTATATGACAAATGTATTTTTACTGTTCTAATTATGTTGCTAACCAGTTTATAAGGCACCTCTGGGGTTTGTGGTATATGACCAGTGGCTGTATCCAGGCACGTGTAGCCAAATACCACACTGCCTCAGGCCTTATTGCATGGACAGGGGGACTTGATCCCAGATCAGCACTCCTACTGAACGCCAAGGTAACCTGTCTAAATTACTATCACCCCGTAGCACTGTAGCTGTGAAATGCTTTGAAAGGCAGATCATGGCTCACATCAATGCCATTATCCCAGACCCACTCCAATTCACATACCGCCCCACCAGCCTGTGCTCCTGCAGCTCTGACTGCAAACAAGCTCTGAATTAATGATGGGAGCCTTACTTCTGGTAGCCAAAAGCCAGCTACCTGCTCTCCTTACTGACAAAAGTTTGAGGCCAACGCCATTCACTTCACATCTCTCATTTCAATTGCAATCCCAGTGTCATTGATTGAGCTGTATACAACATTGCAATCCGAACATAACACCACCAATGCACTGTAACATCAGCACTTCAGTTGTTTTTGTTTTAGCCTAGCCTACTCAACCTCTCTTACAGCTCTTTCTCCACTGCATTACCCCAGGCCTTGCTTATGCCCTTCAAATTGCTCTAAAGTTTGCCCCACTCATACATACCCTGCCTCTTTAGTCACTCACTACTCAAATCAAATTTATTTATATCGCCCTTCTTACATCAGCTGATATCTCAAAGTGCTGTACAGAAACCCAGCCTAAAACCCCAAACAGCAAGCAATGCAGGTGTAGAAGCACGGTGGCTAGGAAAAACTCCCTAGAAAGGCCAAAACCTAGGAAGAAACCTAGAGGAACCAGGCTATGAGGGGTGGGCCAGTCCTCTTCTGGCTGTGCCGGGTGGAGATTATAACAGAACATGGCCAAGATGTTCAAATGTTCATGTTCACTACTCACTCTGTTCATGATCATACCCATTCAACACCTCCACACTCCTTACTCTTTTCTTTTTCTCCCACAAACTCTTAACTCAGTGGTCTGTCTTCACTAACCCACTCTATCCACATTAACACGTGTGTGTCCAGGTGGTGAGACCATCTAAGAGTTGGTGTGTTTCCAGGTGTGGAGCATGTGGACGTCCTGCTGTAACTGGTTCTGTCTGGACACTGCCACGGTGGAGGAGAGCAACAGCAGCATGCGTCACCAGGCCTATACTAACTCAGGTTACAGCAGCTACCCGTCGCCCCCGCTCCCGGAACACACGTGCAAAGCCTGCGGAAGCCGCTTCGTCACCCTTGCCAGAAAGGTACCTAAAACACTCTCAGCCCACCCTTTCCCAAATCCGGCCTTTGAGATCTGTAGAACGGCAGGTTTTTCATCCTTCCTCTCTAATCAGTGGTTAATTCAGACCTGGCCAATTAGAAATTGATCAACATTGATAAAATGGATATTGCAATATTCTGGTAATTTCTACTTACCCAGAGTCAGGTGAACTCGTGGATACCATTTTTATGTCTCTGTGTCCAGTATAAATCAAGTTAGAGGTAGTTTCGTGAGCCCATACTAACTAGTGTTAGTGCAATGAGCGGAAGTCTACCGGAACGGCTAGCTTGCCGAGAAAAGAGAACCAACAATACTCCAGACCTCAAGGCTTGACTCTTGAGTATCCATGCTGCTCTTAGCTTTTTTCCACACCCTTCAATACCTCCATTATCTAGTGGAGGCATGAAAAGGGTAAAACCAATGCAATGGTTATGTACTTTAATGTACCGGAACCAGCCTCAGGGCAAGATTTGAACAAGACGAGCATTTATGCTTCATGGTCTTCAGTATCTAGACATTACGTTGTCAGTGTCAGGTTGCAGCTAGAGTTGGAGCAAAGTCTGGGCCAAGTTTTAAAAGGAACTCTTTTGGTCCCATTATTTACTGAATTATAACAGCCAGGGAGGGAAAATATGCTAACAGACACATGATTGACAGTGATTGTGTGTCGGTCTCCTCTCCCCCACAGCATGTCTGCGTGGACTGCAAGAAGAACTACTGCGGCAGATGTTCGGCCCAGATTGAGCCCCGGCAACGCCTTTGCCACACTTGCCAGCGGTTTCACGGCACGCTTTTCGAGCGCACCGAGCTGATGAAGCTCAAGGTGAAGGACCTGCGCGACTACCTCCACCTGCACGAGGTCTCAACACAGATGTGCCGTGAGAAAGAGGAACTGGTGGAGCTGGTCCTGGGACAGCAGACACCATCATCCTCTGGCCCAATCATAAACCCTCTGAACCAAACACAGACCCCCACTGTGACCCAGCATGAGACAACTCCTCTTCCAGCCCCCACTACTACTACCACCACCACACCCTCCACACACCCCGACTCCACCTCCACAGACCATGTCCCTTCACAGCTGCCACCCACTCAGGAGGGCAGTCAGGTGAGGCCCGAACCCAAGAGAACCTACTATACCACACACGACTAACCCCTTACCCTTGTTTGTCTGTCAACCATTAATTTACCATTTTGTCCATCGCCTCACCTTTTGTGTTATGTAGCATTAACAATAGCTTGAGAATAGATTACTAACCTTCTGTATGGCCCCTTCAGTTAGAGCATGGCTAACTCTAGCTTGCTAATTAAGTGTTTTTGGTGTGTGGTGGGTTTTTGCTCGTAGACCCCGTCTGTTTTGGTGCCCTTGGGTCCTGAGGAGCCACTGGACACTGAGAGAGATACAGAGCTGCAGGGAGAGCAGGAGCTGCAGGTACTACAGCCTGACCCTGCTATAGTAGTACTCTTGGCCCTAGCCATTGTACTATTATAGCAGCGATGGGAATCCTCTCCTTAGCCCTGGGCCTGTATTCATAAAGCCTGTCAGAGTAGGAGTGCTGATCTAGGATCAGCTCCCCCCCTGATTCATTAGTCTAAAAGACAAAACAATGATGTGATTTTTAGATCAGTGCTTGATTTTTATTTTATATTAAAATACATCAAAATGTTACACCAGGCAACAGATGCATATACCAATATTTCAGAGGATTATAAATGCAGTCTAAATACTTGTTTCTATTGTGGTCCTCTATCGGTAGACAAGGGCTGCAGTTAAAAAACAAGTGACATGGGCACTGCCATAGATTCATTCAATCATACAGTGTCCAAATATGTAAATGTATACAACATATAAAGGCTATCTCAACATTAACCATGCCTTGCAGGAGTGTTTGAACCTAAGACTGGCAGAAACTGTTTTTTATCTCCGACGGGAGTTTGTTTCACTCTACCACTGCTGTATATTAAAATGTGTTCTGACCAGTAAAGCTCTTGAATCCATATGGCACGAAGTCTGTGGCACTGCCTCTGGTGGCGTAGGAATTAGAGTCCCTAACCGCATACAAATAGTTTTTCAGATATTGGGGGGGGGGGAACTGTACCCAACACGATTTTATGGGCCAACTTCAACTGAATGACCCTTTTATGAACTGATAGCCGCTGTAGTTCAGAGCCGAGGACGTCCAACACGAGCTCGAGGTCTAAGATTCAGAATGACCCTTGCCATTTTATTCTGAGCTGTCTGTAGCTTGTTCGTGATGAACTTGGGGAACTACTCTACAGTACCAGGTAGTGCACACAACCAAAAATCAAAGTGAGGCTACACTAATGCTGCTAAAAAGGTTTTCATGGTCCCTTTGTCTAGAAAAGTATTTCACAGTTCTTGGCTCATACTCTGAGACACTTCATGAATACAGGCCCTGATCTCAGATGGGTCTCAGAACCTGCTTTAGGTTGCTAGATATATTTTTGTTTTTACTATGTGTGCCCTATACAGAATGAGAACAAACATTCTGTGAAATAGAGGCCTGTGACATTTACCAGATTTGACCTCCATTGACGCAAGACGGGTTTCCACCTCTAAGCTTTTAACTGTGATGGCTTGAACCTGCTTTGGCAGGAAGTTAAAGGCTAGCATTCTCAGAAAGGGTAAAGGTTGATATGACTGATTTACTACGACTTACTATGTTAAATATTAACTCAATTAAGGAAGTTGACCATTGTATTATTTGTTGGCAAATCCGCACAACCTCTCTGGTTAATGGTGGAAATTGGAACTGTTTGTTGGATCATTGTAAATATTAGAAAGAGGAGTGTCATATAGTGCCAGTCAAAAGTTTGGACACACCTACTCATTCCAGGGTTTTTCTTTATTTTTACTATTTTATACATTGTAGAATAATAGTTAAGACATCAAAACTATGAAATAACACATGGAATCATGTAGTAACCCCAAAAATTGTTAAACAAATCTAAATATATTTGAGATTCTTCAAAGTAGCCACCCTTTGCCTTTAACAGCTTTGCACACTCTTGGAATTCTCTCAACCAGCTTCATGAGGTAGTCACCTGGAACGCATTCCATTAACCGGTGTGCCTTGTTAATTTGTGTAATTTCTTTCCTTAATGTATTTGGGCCAATCAGTTGTGTTGTGACAAGGTAGGGGTGGTATACAGAAGATATCCCTATTTGGTAAATGACTAAGTCCATATTATGGCAAGATCAGCTCAAATAAGTAAAGAGAAATGACAGTCCATCATTACTTTAAGACATGAAGGTCAGTAAATCTGGAACATTTCAAGAACTGAAGATTCAAAAGATTCACAGAGTTCAGGTAATAGACATCTCAACATCAACTGTTCAGAGGAGACTGCGTGAATCAGGCCTTCATGGTCGAATTGCTGCAAAGAAACCACTACTAAAGGACATCAATAAGAAGAAGAGACTTGCTTGGGCCAAGAAACACGAGCAATGGACATGAGACCGGTGGAAATCTGTTCTTTGGTCTGATGAGTCCAAATTTGAGATTTTTGGTTCCAACCGCTGTGTCTTGTGAGACGCAGAGTAGGTGAACGGATGATCTCTGCAAGTGTGGTTGCCACCGTGAATCATAGAGGAGGTTGTGTGGGTGCTTTGCTGGTGACACTGTCAGTGATTTATTTGGAATTCAATGCACACTTAACCAGTATGGCTACCACAGCATTCTGCAGCAAAACGCCATCTGCGTTTGCTGAAGGACAAGTGTAATTTCAGACTTTTGAGACACCCTTTCAAATTATTTTTTCATCTTGACATGAAATGGTGAGTTTAGATAACTCTATCGCTAGGCCTATATATTTAGTTTACTCATACTGTAGGACATAAGGCTAGTGACTGTTTTAGACCCTCCAGTGCCATTGTGCTCAGACAGAGTCCCATTGTAGAGCACTGTTTTGTTGTTTGATGGCTGGCTCTCCATGTCTGCATGGTGTGCCCCATTATTCACATGTCTGTCAGAAATGTAGGCACTTGTAGCCAAGCAGTAATCTATTCTTATCCCCACTGATGGATTTCAGCTTTGGCATGTAATGTGGCGTGTTGCCATTTCCTGCACTGTGGCTGTGAATGCCCCATGTGACTGACACTGTTCCTCTTCATACAGTTTGGGTTGGGGTAGCTAAACAAGATAGTTGGTGTTGTCACACAATGACTCACAAATTGTCGACCTAGAAATAGATCTCAAAGAACCAAAATCCATCTTGTGGTTCTAGGCCCGTATTCATAGTGTCTCAGAGCAATAGTACTGATCTAGGATCAGTTCCCCCGTCATGTTATTATTACTAATACTGTTCTAAAAAGGCTAAACTGATCCTAGATCAGCACTACTTTGTAAATCTTTATGAATATGGGCCCTGTTCACAGTTAGTGTATGGATCCCTTTAATCAATCATTCTGACATTCAAACATGATGGCTGTCAATGTGATGTGATTGTTCACGATTTCCGTCTGACCTTAGAAAATCAGGAATAGCCTACCATTTGTGTCATTCCATTCTAATGAAACTGTAACCTTTTTCACTCGATTTTTATTTTATGCCAATCAAGTGTGCGTTAAGGAGGGTGCAACATACTGAACATGGCTGTATAAAAATGTCATGAATCGAGCTGACTTGATACCTGACTCTTAGATGCACGTGTTAGTTATAGATCAATGTATGTCCATTTTACAGGCCCTTAACACAATGTATCTGAACGTTCCACAACATTGTTCACTATTGAACGCAACTCTGATTTTGCTATGCTGTTGCTCAGTCCTCAGACACAGATGAAGTGCTGGCGCCAGGCCGCAGGGCGTCGCTGTCAGACCTGGCCACGGCAGACGACATCGAGGCCCTCAGCGTCCGGCAGCTCAAGGAGATCCTAGCCCGTAACTTTGTCAACTACAAGGGCTGCTGCGAGAAGTGGGAGCTAATGGAGAGGGTCACCCGCCTCTATCACGACCAGAAGGACCTCCAGAATCTGGGTAAAGGAGGTTTTACCTGCAATGATTGTGATATATGGTTGTTTTCCCTACTGGCATCATAGTTGAACTGGGGTGTATTTACTAGGAATGAAACGGAATCGAACAGGACGTAACTGGGAGGGACCTAGGATGAAGCTGTGCGGGACATACCTGAATTTGTCCAATAAGTACCTTGTTTTTGTTGAAAAAAAGATTATGTTGTAAAGCAGTTTACTACGGTGTGCACTAATAAATACACCCCGGATAGTACGTTTTTCTGAATATTATAAAATGTTTTTTTTTAAACACACAAAAAAAACAATAGTCACTCTGACAGAGCTCCAGTTCTTCTGTGGAGATGGGAGAACCTTCCAGAAGGACAACCATCTCTGAAGCACTCCACCAATCAGGCTTTATGGTAGAGTGGCCAGACGGAAGCCACTCCTCAGTAAAAGGCACATGACAGCCCGCTTGGAGTTTGCCAAAAGGCACCTAAAGACTCTCAGAACATGAGAAACAAGATTCTCTGGTCTGATGAAACCAAGATTGAACTCTTTGGCCTGAATGCCAAGCGTCACATCTGGAGGAAACCTGGCACCATCCCTACGGTGAAGTGTGGTGGTGGCAGCATCATAATGTGGGTATGTTTTTCAGCAGCATGGCCTGGGAGATTAGTCAGGATCGAGGGAAAGATGAATGGATCACAGTACAGAGATCCTTGATGAAAATCTGCTCCAGAGTGCTCAGGACCTCAGACTGGGGTGTAGGTTCACCTTTCAACAGGACAATGACCCTAAGCACACAGCCAAGATGACACATGAGTGGCTTTGGGACAAGTCTCTGAATGTCTTTGAGTGGCCCAGCCAGAGCCCGGACTTGAACCCGATCGAACATCTCTGGAGAGACCTCAAAATAGCTGTGCAGCTACGCACCCCATCCAATTTGACAGAGCTTGAGAGGATCTGCAGAGAAGAATGGGAGAAACTCCCCAAATACAGGTGTGCCAAGCTTGTAGCGTCATAACCAAGAAGAATCAAGGCTATAATCGCTGCCAAAGGTGCTTCAACAAAGTACTGAGTAAAATGTCTGAATAGGTGATGTGATATTCCCATGTAAATTTGCAAACATTTCTAAAATCCTGTTTTTGCTTTGTCATTATGGGGTATTGTTTGTAAATTGATGAGGTGGGGGGACGACAACTATATTCATTTTAGAATAAGGCTGTAACGTGACAGAATGTGGAAAAAGTGAAGGGGTCTGAATACTTTCCAAATCCACTGTATATAATTATTAGAACCTCCGATTCCCACTTCAACCAAGGCAGCAACACTTCAGGCTCCATGACGATGTGCTATCCCAACTCGCGCCACAATATGTTTGTAGTTTCACAAATTGTTGTGAAAATTCACAAATTATGGAAAGGCATCTAATGATATGGCATGTGCATTTGTTTGTCTGATTTGAGGCTTGACACATGCAACAAATAAAATACCTCTCAAATGAAACGTTTTACTATTACTGAAGTTTATATCTTGTAAAACAACAGGGAATTTCTCAATTGATATTTTTTGGTTTTATTATTCCATTTTTGAAAATGAATTGCATCATTCAAGGAAGTCTTTAACATGCTTTTTTCATTTTATTCTTCCCTGTATCCTCCAGTTTCAAGTACAAATGACGGCACAGGTGAGTTTCCCCCCCCCCCGCGCTTAAGGCAATGCAAAGCTCCCCAAGATGAAAGTTGAAAATCTTCCGTTTGGCATGACAATGGTGAAAGTGCCTTGAAAAATCATTTATGAGCTATAGGTATTATAACTCTCCGATTTAATAACAGTTGGTTGAGTGTTAACAAGTTGTCTTTGGTCAACTGAGTACAAGATATTTTTAATGAAATGTGTTTGTAAGGGTGTTTTTCCCTTGTTTCTTTCTCCCAGACCCCAGTGGTAACCCTGGCCAGGAGGAGAACCTGTGTAAGATCTGCATGGACTCTCCTATTGACTGTGTCCTGCTGGAGTGCGGCCACATGGTCACCTGCACCAAGTGTGGCAAGCGGATGAACGAGTGCCCCATCTGCAGGCAGTATGTGGTGCGCGCCGTTCACATCTTTAGAGCCTGAGACCCAAGCCTTGGGAATCCCCACCCCTTCCCCCCCACCTACCTCCCGTAAATTAACAAGGGACTTGCTATATGTGGCCTTACATACATAGGCTAGACCAGGAGTATTCAACTCTTACCATATGAGGTCCGGAGCCTGTTGGTTTTCTGTTCTACCTGATACATATTTGCATCTACCTGGTGTCCAAGGTGTAAATCTGTATGTGATTAGAGGGGAACAATGGAATGAAAGCAGTGGAACTGGCTTTGAGGTCCAGAGTTGAGTTTGAGGGGACTAGACTAACCTCCTCTCCCTCCAGTTCTCCACTGCTCTGATGGTCCTGGAGACCCAGAGTACTGGTTCCCCCTGCTGGAGGGATGACCAGGGGAGGTTATACCTTCAATAAACCACACAAACCCAATGACCTCACATGACCTCACTTCCTCCTTTTATTGACTGGACTCCTACAGCTCATATCTCCAAGCTGATAAGGATATTATGTCATATTATTAGAATAAGAGTGCCTAATAACATATGCATTTTTCCTTTGGAGACCTACTACTAGTAAATACAGTAAGGGATTATATATATATGAAGGAACTGTATGTGTGTGTATATATATATGTGTATATATATATACACACACACACACACACACACACACACACACAGTTCCTACGGAAAGTATTCAGAACCCTAGACTTTTCCCACATTTTGCTACGTTACAGCCTTATTCTAAAATATATTCAATAGTTTTTTTCCGCCTCATCAATCTACACACAATACACCATAATGACATAGCAAAAACTTTATTTTTTTATGTTTGCTAATTTATTAAAAATATAAAACTGAAATATCACAAG
The DNA here is from genome assembly GCF_045679555.1 of Salvelinus alpinus. Taxonomy (NCBI): domain Eukaryota; kingdom Metazoa; phylum Chordata; class Actinopteri; order Salmoniformes; family Salmonidae; genus Salvelinus; species Salvelinus alpinus. Next base: position 2,745,855 of record NC_092106.1, on the reverse strand, counting down.
TATTCAGACCCTTTACTCAGTACTTTGTTGAATCACCTTTTGGCAGCGAATACAGCCTCGAGTCTTCATGTGTATGACACTACAAGCAGATCCTCTCAAGCTCTGTCAGGTTGGATGGGGAGCGTTGCAGCACAGCTATTTTCAGGTCTCCAGAGATGTTCGATCGGGTTCATGTCTGGGCTCTGGCTGGGGTACTCAAGGACATTCAGAGACTTGTCCCAAAGCCACTAGTGTGTTGTCTTGGCTGTGTGCTTAAGGTTGTTGTCACGTTGAAAGGTGAAACTTCACCCCAGTCTGTGGTCCTGAGCACTCTGGAGCAGGTTTTCATCAAGGATCTCTCTGTATTTTGCACCGTTCATCTTTCCCTCGATCCTGACTAGTCTCCCAGTCCATGCTGCTAAAACATCCCCACACCATGATGCTGCCACCATGCTTCACCGTAGAGATGGTGCCAGGTTTCCTCCAGACGTGACGCTTGGCATTCATGCCAAAGAGTTCAATCTTGGTTTCATCAGACCAGAGAATCTTGTTTCTCATTGTCTGAGAGTCCTTTGGTGCCTTTTGGCAAACTCTAAGCAGGCTGTCACGTGCCTTTTACTGAGGAGTGGCTTCCGTCTGGCCACTCTACCATAAAGGCCTGATTGGTGGAGTGCTCCAGAGATGGTTGTCCTTCTGGAAGGTTCTCCCATCTCCACAGAGGAGCTCTGTCAGAGTGACCATCAGGTTCTTGGGCACCTCCCTGACCAAGGCCCTTCTCCACCGATTGCTCAGTTTGGCAGAGCGGCCAGCTCTAGTAAGAGTCTTGGTGGTTCCAATCTTCCATTTAAGAATGATGGAGGCCATTGTGTTCTTGGGGACCTTCAATGCTGAGGGAAAAAAATGTTGTACCCTTCTCAAAATCTGTGACTCGACACAATCCTGTCTCAGAGTTCTACGGACAAGTCCTTCGACCTCATTGCTTGTTTTTCGCTCTGACATGCACTGTCAACTGTTGGACCTTGTATAGACAGGTGTGTGCCTTTCCAAATCATGTCCAATATGTTGAATTTACCACAGGTGTACTCCAATCAAGTTTTAGGAATAGGATGATCAATGGAAACAAGATGCACCTGAGATAAATTTCGAATCTCATAGCAAAGGGTCTGAATACTTATTTACGTAAGGTATTTCTGTTTTTAATTTTTAATAAATTAGCTTTGTCATTATTGGGTATTGTGTATAGATTGATGAGGAAAACATTTAATTTAATCCATTTTAGAATGGACAAAATATGGAAAAGGGGACGGGGTCTGAATACTTTCCGAATGCATTGTATAAGCCCCAAGTGCTCTTAATAATGGATTGGATTCATGTAACTGTTAGAGTTGAACCCCAGTAAAAGGGAAAGCATTTACATTAGTGGTTGAGCTGAGAACACATCCATAGGATTTCTCTGTGTGTCTGTCGTTACTCTGCATTCCGAAAAGCAGCAACATCCCCTGTGGTGGTCTAGTTTAAAAGCCTTAAGTCTGTTAAAGGTTCAGAGCTTGATAAGTTACAGCGGCCAGGGAAATATACCTGTAGATTGGGGCTGGCTGGCTCACGTTCTCCCAGCGTGCCGCTTGTGCCTGGGGCCTCCAACTCAAAAGCGTATTGCTGTGTGCCAGAAATGAAACACGTGCTTGTTCTGTAACCCCTAGACACTGCATACATTGTTTCTCAATTAAGCCAGTTGACATAAGCAAAGCTGACAGACGTTCACTCAATCCCTCTGCTATGGAATCAGGTGGACACACGGTTTTAGTCCTTACACGTTAGCCTGGTCCCAGATCTGTTTATGTTGAATTGCCAATTCCCATGGTTATTGTCATGTCAAACCGAGAGTACCCTGAAGGAGAGGCCCCCTCCATGCAAACGGCACTACCCACCATACTTTGTACGTAGACACTACGGGTGTCATGCACCAACGCGAGGAGAGATGACCGTGAAGGTGCCAAGGACCAGAGACGTCCTGACCAGCGCAACAAACCAATGAGGCAGAATTACTTAAGAAGCTTCCGACCTAAGGGTTTTGCATGACAGCGACCATAGGAGTTGGCTATACAGAATAAACAAATCCGGGGACCAGGCTACTTATGCTGACAGTGGTAGAGAATGTCAGTGGTCCTTCACTATTCCAACTATATCCAGGTGCTTTATCCTTCCAATACTCAACCGCTCGTTGACTATTGATATCTTTCAGCATCAAAATTGACCAAAGGCCCTTACCCTTGCTATAGTATTTAGATTTTTTAAATAAATCCAATCATGTCAGAATAGCCTGGTGTATAGCTAGATCTAGTTGTGTATAATACATATAATGCACTAGTTGTGCGTAATATGCGTTTTCATGACACACGTACATGAACGATGAGTTGTCAAACGCACAAGCAGATATTTGGCATTGCCCAAGATGAAGGTTAACTCTTAAAGACATCTCATCTGTTTGGCTAACCAAGTACGTTAACTCCAAGATTATTTAATTCATGGAGTTGAGTGCAGACGAGTTATAAAAATAAAAATAAATGATGAACCTCCGACTCCTTCGAGTCGCTGTGCAGTTGATACTTACATTTTTTTTTTCAATTCTTAAACCCTTACCATGTTTGTCCTCTGTTTGCATCCCTTTCCTTGTTTGCTGAAATCCATACTTTTTAATAAAACGTTAGTCAAATACAACCACTGACTGTTTCCTTTTTGAGATTCAATTGACACATGCGCATTCACGCCGAGTTGCCATCTTAGAGCAACAGCAATGAAGAAACAGTCGGTTGTATTTTATTACCGTGTAATTAAAAAGTGGGGATTTTTGCGAACAAAGGCCTGCAACAACAGACAAAGATGGGTACATGGTAAGGGTTTAGGAATTTAAATTTTTTAAGTATCGACTGCATAGTGAGTTGGGAGGTTCAATTAAACTCTAGTCTGTGCTCAACTTTGTCAACGAAATCATCGTGGAGTTGAGGAACTTGGCTACCGTTTGGCATGAGTCTAAAGGTTCAACAATGGTGAAAGTATCTTGAACAATGCATTGTCCATTATCAGCTATAGGTATTCTAACTCTGATTTAATGACCGGTAGTTGAGTGGTTTGCATACTCCAGTGCTAGACCTCCAGTCCCTCCCTATCCCTACTGAACAGCATGAAAGATTTACTCTTAATAAGTGGCTTTCAAAAACCAGCACCTTTTATTCATGACAGTGAGCACACACTGTACTTTTGAAAATAATGCAACGTTGTGAAATCGTGTGCTTGATCGGTTAGATGGAAAATGTGTATTGTCAAGATGATAGAGGACTAAGCTACATTAAATCAATTAAGCTCTGTATAGCAAACGGAAGGAGTCAGGAATTAACATGGCTCCCTTTTGTCCCAAATTGCACCCGATCCCCTATATAGTGCACTATATATAGGGGATAGGGTGCAATTTGGGACACGGCATTGTTTGATGAAAATAAATAAGTGTATTTGACCTACAGTACCAGTCAAAAGTTTGGACACACCTACATATTCAAGGGTTTTCCTTTATTTATACTATTTTCTACATTGTAGTGAAGACATCAAAACTATGAACTAACACATATGGCATCATGTAGTAACCAAAAAAGTGTTAAACAAAGATTCTTCAAAGTAGCCATCCTTTGCCCTGACAGCTTTGCACACTTGGCATTCTCTCTTAACATGGAATGCTTTTCCAACATTCTAGAAGGAATTTCCACATGCTGAGTACCTCTTGGCTGCTTTTCCTTCACTCTGCAGTTGTCCAACTCCTTCTAGACAATCCCAAACCATCTCAATTGGGTTGATGTTGGGTGATTGTGGAGGCCAGGTCATCTGAAGCAGCACTCCATCACTCTCCTTCTTGGTCAAATAGCCCTTACACAGCCTGGAGGTGTGTTGGGTCATTGTCTTGTTGAGAAACAAATGATAGTCCCACTAAGTGCAAACCAGATGGGATGGCGTTTTTCTGCAGAATGCTGTGGTAGCCATACTGGTTAAGTGTGCTTTGAATTCTAAATAAATCACTGACCGTGTCACCATCACACCTCCTCCTCCATGCTTCATGGTGGGAACGACACGTGTAGATAATCCGTTCACCTACTCTGCGTCTCACAAAGATACGGCGGTTGGAACCAAAAATGTCAAATTTTGACTCATCAGATCAAAGGACAGACTTCCGCCGGTCTAATGTCCATTGCTCATGTTTCTTGGCCCAAGCAGGTCTTCTAATTGGTGTCCTTTAGTAGTGGTTTCTTTGCAGCAATTCAACCATGAAGGCCTGATTCACGCAGTCTCCTCTGAACAGTTGATGATTAGATGTCTGTTACTTGAACTCTGAAGCGTTTATTTGGGCTGCAATTTCTGAGGCTGGTAACTAATGAACTCTAATGAATGGAGCCAGTTTCATCATAGCGCTTGATAGTTTCTTCAAGTGCAGTCGCAAAAACATTCAGTTCTTGAAATGTTCCGGATTTACTGACCTTCATGTCTTAAAGTAATGATGGACTGTCGTTTCTCTTTGCTTATTTGAGCTGTTGTTGCCATAATATGGGACTTGGTCATTTACCAAATAGGGCTATCTTCTGTATACCACCCCTACCATGTCACAACACAACTGATTGGCTCAAATGCATTAAGAAGGAAAGAAATTCCACAAATTAACTTTTATCAAGGTACACCTGTTAATTAATTGAAATGCATTCCAGATGACTACCTCATGAAGCTGGTTGAGAGAATTCCAAGAGTGTGCAAAGCTGTCATCAAGGCAAAGGGTGGGTACTTTGAAGAATATCAAATATATTTTGATTTGTTTAAACCTTTTTTGGTTACTACAAAAACTATTTCATAGTTTTGATGTCTTCACTATTATTGTACAATGTAGAAAATAGTAAAAATATAGAAAAACCTATGAATGAGTAGGTGTGTCAACTTTTGACTGGTACCATATTTTTCTTACTGATAAATGAGACCTTTGAATTTATATTTACTTGACCATTGTTTAGATTTTTAGGTTGCGATTTAGATTTTTAGCATCTGCGAAATAGAGAGTTTATAAATACCATTGAATTTACAGGCCTTGAATTTACAGATGTGACTTAACAGCATTTCGAGCCAAACATTCTATTTTCTTAACTGCTTTGATACATCTCTGAAAGACTCTTTAGTATAAAAACTACCAATAATTCTGAATTTCTTCTAATAAAAATATTTCCACATTTTCTTTGTCTTATGCCTATTTTTTACCCAGAGAGTTTCACAGTAGACTATGAATGGTGATAACTGGTTTTTCCAGTCTGATGGCTCGGGTTGGGGTGTGTGTGTGTGCGTGTACTGTAAGATGGAATCCCATGAGTTCACCTCACTTAAAGGGAACTTCTCAGATTCCTATAATGACCTCGACTATAATGTAGTGCTCTTTGAGAGGGTGGAGCAGCTGTATTTTGTTACAGATGGTTGCTGGCTGCTCCATAGTGACAAGTTTGTCAATCAGTAATTAGACTAAGCAGTCCAAGTATTTAAAATGGACTCATGGTATGCCTTCGATAAACTATTTGGTCCTAGTGTTTTACAGTTTGAATTATCCTTTTTTTTCTGGGAATGCATTCAAACTAATTGTAGAGATGTAGTGTTTTTGTATTTGAATATGCAATAGATTATTACAAATCTAAAGTACGTCAAGCACATGCCAGAGTAACCATACATCATTTGATATACTTGCATTTTGTCTGATTTGACAGATAGCAACTGGTTTCATTTTCACTCATTCAAACAGTATCTGCATTTTCAACACAAAATGTAAGACTATCAATTTGGTGTAAAGACTAATCATTTTGTAGACAGCCATATATTCAACTTTCAATCTGCAATGAATGCAAGGATACAGTGAGCAAACCACATCCTGGTACACGGAGGGCATTTTAGCCAATAGACAAGTGCCACCTTATGGTAACAATGATTTACATAAACATTTGGCAGACACTCTTTCCAGTGACTAACAGTTAGTGCATTCATCTTAAGGTAGCTAGGTGAGACAACCACATATCACAATCATAGTAAGTAAAACCTTTCCTCAGTAAAGTCAGTACTAGTAAGACAAGACGAGTGAGAGTTGCAGAAAAGGAAAGGCAAAGGTGTTTTTTTGGGAGGGGAGGTGCTGTTTGATTTTTTTTAATATGATTTTATTAGGATCCCCATTAGTCGATGCCTATGGCGACAGCTAGTCTTACTGTGGTCCGACACAACGAAAAATACATTACAGACAAAATACTTTACAATTCACATATATTTAAAAGCATTAACGTGTGTGTGCACATCTATCAGTTACACATACTTGTCAGTACATACGCACCAAAAGTAAGTCACTTGGTGGAGAGGCGTTGTGAGGTGTTGCTTTATTTGTTTTTTGAAACCAGGTTTGCTGTTGACTTGCGCTATATAAGATGGGAGTTCCATGCAATCATGGCTCTGTATAATACTTGACATTTTCTTGAATTTGTTCTGGACCTAGGGACTGTGAAAAGACCCCTGGTGTAATGTCTGGTGGGGTAAGTTGACTATGCCAGGTATTCCCAAACTGGGGATACGCGCAATGCCATCGGGGGTCTGTCAAATAAAAATGTGATTCAAATTTTATTTTAAATAAAAAAATAAAATGAAACCATCTAGTGTTCAGCGAAATAACAACACAATGTCAAATACAGGTAGCCTAGTCAAATAATTAACATCCAATCACATTAACCGTTACTCTCTCGCGGGAAACCACTCTATAAAAGCAACAGATACCATTAATAAGAAGGGACTAGAAGCGTCTTATATGGTGAGCTACCGAGTGGCAAGGACAGGCAAGCCCCCCCCATACTATTGTGGAGGACTTAATTCTTCCTGCTGCTGCGGATATGGCTGGGACAATGCCTTCATCAAACAATACTATTTCACGACACATCAGTGACATGGCAGGAGATGTTTTGAAACAATTACTGCTTTGCATACAAGCCAGTGAATTATATGCGTTACAGCTGGATGAGTCAACAAACGTGGCGGGCCTGGCACGGGCCTGGCACAGCTGCTGGTATGTGTCCGTTACGTTTATGGGGGGTCAATTAAGTCCTGCATGGTGAAGTGCTGCAAAGAAGGACAGAGTTACGCTGCAACTGGCCCAGAACAGAGCGGCACATTTAGCTCTTTATTGTAATCAGAGGGCTAATATCAATACTATGCATGCCAGTTTCTCTTGGCTAAGAGTTGATGAAACACTGACTGCATCGCTACTTGTTTGTTTTTTTGAAACAATGTTGGAAATTCCAAATTGTTTGCATAGTCCAGTGGTTCCCAAACTTTTTACAGTCCTGTACCCCTTCAAACATTCAACCTCCAGCTGCGTACCCTCTCTAGCACCAGGCTCAGCGCACTCTCAAGTTGAGTTTTTTGCCGTCATTGTAAGCCTGCCACACACACTATACGATACATTTATTAAACATAAGAATGAGTGTTATTTAGCCATCTTACATGTAAAACCTTATTTGTTCATCAAAAATTGTGAATAACTCACCACAGGTTAATGAGAAGGGTGTGCTTGAAAGGATGCACATAACTCCGCAATGTTGGATTGTATTGGAGAGAGTCTGTCTTAAATTATTTCCACACACAATGTGCCTGTATTTAGTGTTCATGCTAATGAGGGCCGAGAATCCACTCTCACATAGGTACGTGGTTGCAAAAAGCATCAGTGTCTTAAAACCTGTTTGGGATAGGCGTGCCGCTAGCGGGACACCTCGACAACATCCGGTGAAATTGCAGAGCGCCAAATATTACTATAAATATTTAACTTTCATAAAATCACAAGCGTAATTAACTTGTTGTTAATCCATCCGCCGTGTCAGATATCAAAAAGGCTTTACGGCGAAAGCAAACCATGCGATTATCTGAGGACAGCGCCCTGCATACCAACACATGAAAAACATATTTCAACCAGGCAGGTGAGACACGAAAGTCCGAAATAGCGATATAAAAAATGCCTTACCTTTGATGATCTTCTTCTGTTGGCACTCCAAAAGGTCCCAGTTACATCACAAATGGTCCTTCTGTTCGATAATGTCCTCCTTTATATACATAAAAACTCAGTTTAGCTGGCGCGCTTCAGTCAATAATCCATCCAGTTTCCCTCCATCAAAATGCATACAAAATGAATCCCAATCGTTACTAATAAACTTTTCCAAACAAGTCAAACAACGTTTATAATCAAACTTTAGGTATCCTAATACGCAAATAAATGATAAAATTTAAGACGGAGAATAGTATGTTCATTACTGGAGATAAATAACAAAGAACGAGCTTTCCTCCAAGCGCTTGGAAACACTACAGTCAAAATGGGAGCCACCTAGAAAAACTACAATTTCTGGGTCATTTTTCCAAAAACCAGCCTGAAACTCTTTCTAAAGACCGTTGACATCTAGTGGAAGCCTTAGGAACTGCAATTTGGGATGACTTGGGCTTATAATTATAGTACTAGCCATTGAAAAAAATGGCTAGTTGGGGGGGTTTGCCCTCGGAGTTTCACCTGCCATATCAGTTCTGTTATATTCACAGACATAATGTTAACAGTTTTAGAAACTTCTGAGTGTTTTCTATCTAAATCTACCAATTATATGCATATCCTAGCTTCTGGGCCTGAGAAACAAGCAGTTTACTTTGGGCACGCTTTTCATCCGGACGTGAAAATACTACCCCCTATCCCAATGAAGTTTTAACAGCGCAATTTGCCAAGGCAAGAAACTCTGAGTGCAGCCTATCTAGAAATCTGGCAGTGGCTTCTGATTAAATTAAATTTTCACAGAACCGCTTGTTGCAATTTTGATGAGGCTCTCTTGTTCAGATATCGGTAAGTGGACTGGAGGCAGGGCATGAAAGGGATAACGAATCCAGTTGTTTGTGTCGTCCGTTTTGGGAAAGTACCTGCGTAATTGTGCACCCAGCTCACTCAGGTGCTTCGCTATATCACATTTGTCCGTAAGCTTGAGTTCATTTGCACACAAAAAAATCATAAAAAATCATACAAGTGTGTTATCGTTGTTAATGCAGACAGAAAAGAGCTCCAACTTCTTAATCATAGCCTCAATTTTGTCCCGCACATTGAATATAGTTGCGGAGAGTCCCTGTAATTCTAGATACAGATCATTCAGGCGAGAAAAAACATCACCCAGATAGGCCAGTACATGTGAAATAAAATTGCCCCTAAGTCCTGAAAATGTGTTACATTTTTTTCTTCCCAGTATGAGAGGAGTTTCTGGATTTAATGACTAAACCTTTTTTCCATAAAGTTATTCCATTAAGATGGAATCTCGAAGTAATTTATAATGTCGTACAAAACCTATGGTATCCATCAAACTAATTATCATTGCGTGATTAATGTGATGTAGTAAAGTAATTGAAATACGTTGCATGAGGATACATAATCTGCTTTTCTAAACTAGGGAACCTTTTCTAAACTAGGGAAAGAGGGTAGACTGCCTCAGTTCCCAGACTTAACCCTGGGGTGTATTCTGCCCCAATGTCGGAGGTTAGTCTGAACTAAATAGTCAACCTGTCAGGGGGTCGTCTTTCTCTTGCAGGGTAATGACGACGTACAGGTGAGTCTACAGTCACATTGTCTCTGAGTCTGAGTGGTGATGGTGTATACCTAGACTGGGGTGCAACAGTACCCTGAGTAGGCACTCTGGCTGGTTCAGGTGAGTCTGGAGCACTTTCCACATTTGTAGGTTGCTGCAGTGGATGTTCAGGTGATGGCTCGTAGTCATGGTAGGTCTCCAGTAGCTGATCTTGGTTTGTCACTTGACAGGAGTCATCTCTGAGGTTGGTTCCTGGCAACAGTTGATCCACGTGTCTCCTCCAGATGATGTTTTCCGGTGTGTGAACTGTGTAGAACATAGGCCCTGTTTGTGCAACCACTGGGGCTCGTATCAAATCAAATCAAATGTATTTATATAGCCCTTCTTACATCAGCTGATATCTCAAAGTGCTGCACAGAAACCCAGCCTAAAACCCCAAACAGCAAGCAATGCAGGTGTAGAAGCACGGTGGCTAGGAAAAACTCCCTAGAAAGGCCAAAACCTAGGAAGAAACCTAGAGAGGAACCAGACTATGAGGGGTGGCCAGTCCTCTTCTGGCTGTGCCGGGTGGAGATTATAACAGAACATGGCCAAGATGTTCAAATGTTCATAAATAACCAGCATGGTCAAATAATAATAATCACAGTAGTTGTCGAGGTTGCAACAAGTCAGCACCTCAGGAGTAAATGTCAGTTGGCTTTTCATAGCAGATCATTGAGAGTATCTCTAATGCTCCTGCTGTCTCTAGAGAGTTGAAAACAGCAGGTCTGGGACAGGTAGCACGTCCGGTGAACAGGTCAGGGTTCCATAGCCGCAGGCAGAACAGTTGAAACTGGAGCAGCAGCACGGCCAGGTGGACTGGGGACAGCAAGGAGTCATCATGCCAGGTAGTCCTGACGCATGGTCCTAGGGCTCAGGTCCTCCGAGAGAGAGAAAGAAAGAAAGAGAGAATTAGAGAGAGCATACTTAAATTCACACAGGACACCGGATAAGACAGGAGAAGTACTCCAGATATAACAGACTGACCCTAGCCCCCCGACACATAAACTACTGCAGCATAAATACTGGAGGCTGAGACAGGAGGGGTCATGAGACACTGTGGCCCCATCCGATGATACCCCCGGACAGGTCCAAACAGGCAGGATATAACTCCACCCACTTTGCCAAAGCACAGCCCCCACACCACTAGAGGGATATCTTCAACCACCAACTTACCATCCTGAGACAAGCCCGAGTATAGCCCACAAAGATCTCCGCCACGGCACAACCCAAGGGGGGGGTGGCGCCAACCCAGACAGGAAGATCACGTCAGTGACTCAAGTGACGCACCCCTCCTAGGGACGGCATGGAAGAGCACCAGTAAGCCAGTGACTCAGCCCCTGTAATAGGGTTAGAGGCAGAGAATCCCAGTGGAGAGAGGGGAACCGGCCAGGCAGAGACAGCAAGGGCGGTTCGTTGCTCCAGAGCCTTTCCGTTCACCTTCACCCTCCTGGGCCAGACTACACTCAATCATATGACCTACTGAAGAGATGAGTCTTCAGTAAAGACTTAAAGGTTGAGCCCGAGTCTGCGTCTCTCACATGGGTAGGCAGACCATTCCATAAAAATGTAGCTGTATAGGAGAAAGCCCTGCCTCCAGCTGTTTGCTTAGAAATTCTAGGGACAATTAGGAGGCCTGCGTCTTGTGACCGTAGCGTATGTGTAGGTATGTACGGCAGGACCAAATCGGAAAGATAGGTAGGAGCAAGCCCATGTAATACTTTGTAGGTTAGCAGTAAAACCTTGAAATCAGCCCTTGCCTTAACAGGAAGCCAGTGTAGGGAGGCTAGCACTGGAGTAATATGATACATTTTTTTGGTTCTAGTCAGGATTTTAGCAGCCGTATTTAGCACTAACTGAAGTTTATTTAGTGCTTTATCCGGGTAGCCGGAAAGTAGAGCATTGCAGTAGTCTAACCTAGAAGTAACAAAAGCATGGATACATTTTTCTGCATCATTTTTGGACAGAAAGTTTCTGATTTTTGCAATGTTACGTAGATGGAAAAAAGCTGTCCTTGAAACAGTCTTGATATGTTCGTCAAAAGAGAGATCAGGGTCCAGAGTAACGCCGAGGTCCTTCACAGTTTTATTTGAGACGACTGTACAACCATCAAGATAAATTGTCAGATTCAACAGAAGATCTCTTTGTTTCTTGGGACCTAGAACAAGCATCTCTGTTTTGTCCGAGTTTAAAAGTAGAAAGTTTGCAGCCATTCACTTCCTTATGTCTGAAACACAGGCTTCTAGCGAGGGCAATTTTGGGGCTTCACCATGTTTCATTGAAATGTACAGCTGTGTGTCATCCGCATAGCAGTGAAAGTTAACATTGTGTTTTCGAATGACATCCCCAAGAGGTAAAATATATAGTGAAAACAATAGTGGTCCTAAAACGGAACCTTGAGGAACACCGAAATTTACAGTTGATTTGTCAGAGGACAAACCATTCACAGAGACAAACTGATATCTTTCCGACTGCTAAAGTGTAGACCAATTTGGGTTTCCAATCTCTCCAAAAGAATGTGGTGATCGATGGAATCAAAAGCAGCACTAAGGTCTAGGAGCACGAGGACAGATGCAGAGCCTCGGTCTGATGCCATTAAAAGGTAATTTACCACCTTCACAAGTGCAGTCTCAGTGCTATGATGGGGTCTAAAACCAGACTGAAGCATTTCGTATACATTGTTTGTCTTCAGGAAGGCATTGAGTTGCTGCGCAACAGCTTTTTCATTTTTTTTTGAGAGGAATGGAAGATTTGATATAGGCCGATAGTTTTTTATATTTTCTGGGTCAAGGTTGGGCTTTTTCAAGAGAGGCTTTATTACTGCCACTTTTAGTGAGTTTGGTACACATCCGGTGGATAGAGAGCCATTTATTATGTTCAACATAGGAGGGACAAGCACAGGAAGCAGCTCTTTCAGTAGTTTAGTTGGAATAGGGTCCAGTATGCAGCTTGAAGGTTTAGAGGCCAGGATTATTTTCATCATTGTGTCAAGAGATATAGTACTAAAACACTTGAGTTTCTCTCTTGATCCTAGGTCCTGGCAGAGTTGTGCAGACTCAGGACAACTGAGCTTTGGAGGAATACGCAGATTTAAAGAGGAGTCCGTAATTTGCTTTCTAATGATCATAATCTTTTCCTCAAAGAAGTTCATGAATTTATTACTGCTGAAGTGAAAGCCATCCTCTCTTGGGGAATGCTGCATTTTACTTAGCTTTGCGACAGTATCAAAAATAAATTTCGGATTGTTCTTATTTTCCTCAATTAAGTTGGAAAAATAGGATGATCGAGCAGCAGTGAGGGCTCTTCGATACTGCACGGTACTGTCTTTCCAAGCTAGTTGGAAGACTTCCAGTTTGGTGTGGCGCCATTTCCGTTCCAATTTTCTGGAAGCTTGCTTCAGAGCTCGGGTATTTTCTGTATACCAGGGAGCTAGTTTCTTATGACAAATGTTTTTAGTTTTTAGGGATGCAACTGCATCTAGGGTATTGCGCAAGGTTAAATTTAGTTCCTCAGTTAGGCGGTTATGTCACGCCCTGACTTTAGATATATTTGTTTTCTTTATTATTTGGTTAGGTCAGGGTGTGACAAGGGTGGTTTGTTTAGTTTTTGTATTGTCTATGGGTTTTTGTCTTGTCTAGGTTTTTTTTGTTTATCTATGGGGATTTTGTATTGTCTAGGGGAATGTAGGTTTATGGTGGCCTGAATTGGTTCCCAATCAGAGACAGCTGTTTATCGTTGTCTCTGATTGGGGATCCTATTTAGGTTGCCATTTTCCATTTTGGTTTTGTGGGTAGTTGTTTTCTGTCTTTGTGTCTGTACCAGACAGGACTGTTTCGTTTCGTTCTCTTTGTTATTTTGTTTAGTGTTCTGTTTTTAATAAATTAACATGAACACTTACCACGCTGCGCTTTGGTCCGATGATTTGGTCAGACGAAAATCGTTACAGAACTACCCACCACCAACGGACCAAGCAGCGTGGTAACGAGGAGCAGAGGGTTCAGTACTCCTGGACTTGGGAGGAGATATTGGACGGTAAGGGACCCTGGAGACAGGCTGGGGAATATCGCCGCCCGAAAAAAGAGCTGGAGGCAGCTACAGCTGAGAGGCGGCGATATGAGGCAAGGCAGCGCAGCAGGCACGAGAGGCAGCCCCCAATTTTTTGGGGGGGGAGGCACACAGGGAGTTTTGGCGGAGTCAGGCGATAGACCTGAGCCAACTCCCCGTGCTTACCGGAAGCAGCGTGGTACTGATCAGGCACCGTGTTATGCGGTGAAGCGCACGGTGTCGCCAGTGCGCGCTCATAACCCGGAGCGGCGGATTGTGCCAGCTCAGCGTGTTTGGTCTCCGGGGCGCTGGGAGGGTGCTGTTCGTCCTATGCCTGCGCTCCGGCCGTGCCGGGCGAAAGTGGGCATTGAGCCTAATGGAGAGGTGCGAGCGGTAAGCACCAGATCTCCAGTGCTCCCCCACAGCCCCTTTCGACCTGTGCCGGCACTCTGGAGGGGCCGGGCTAAAGTGGGCATTCAGCCTGGAGGAGTGGTGCCAAGGCTGCGCACCAGAGCTCCAGTGCTCCCCCACAGCCCGGTTCATCCGGTGCCTCCTCTACGCACCAGGCCTCCTGTAGGTCTCCCCAGCCTGGTGGGCCCTGTGGCAGCCCCACGCACTAGGCTGTCTCTGTGTCTCTTCCCTCCAGGGTCTTCCTCCAGTCCGGACCCTCCAGCGACGCCCTCCAGTCCGGAGCTGCCAGTCGCCCTCCTGTCCGGAGCTGCCAGAGTCGCCCTCCTGTCCGGAGCTGCCAGAGTCGCCCTCCTGTCCGGAGCTGCCAGAGTCGCCCTCCTGTCCGGAGCTGCCAGAGTCGCCCTCCTGTCCGGAGCTGCCAGAGTCGCCCTCCTGTCCGGAGCTGCCAGAGTCGCCCTCCTGTCCGGAGCTGCCAGAGTCGCCCTCCTGTCCGGAGCTGCCAGAGTCGCCCTCCTGTCCGGAGCTGCCAGAGTCGCCCTCCTGTCCGGAGCTGCCAGAGTCGCCCTCCTGTCCAGGGCCCGCTGCGAGGGTCGGCGGGACTGTTTCCAGACAGGACTGTTTCGTTTCGTTCTCTTTGTTATTTTGTTTAGTGTTCTGTTTTTAATACATTAACATGAACACTTACCACGCTGCGCTTTGGTCCGATGATTCCTCATCTTCAGATGAAAATCGTTACAGGTTAACTGATTTTTGTCCTCTGACGTCCTTGGGTAGGCAGAGGGAGTCTGGAAGGGCACCAAGGAATATTTGGGTTGTCTAAGAATTTATAGCACGACTTTTGATGCTGCTTGGTTGGGGTCTGAGCAGATTATTTGTTGCGATTACAAACGTAATAAAATGGTGGTCCGATAGTCCAGGATAATGAGGAAAAACATTAAGATCCACAACATTTATTCCAATGGACAAAACTAGGTCCAGAGTATGACTGTGACAGTGAGTAGGTCCAGAGACATGTTGGACAAAACCCACTGAGTCGATGATGGCTCCGAAAGCCTTTTGGAGTATGTCTGTGGACTTTTCCATGTGAATATTAAAATCACCAAAATTAGAATATTATCTGCTATGACTACAAGATCCGATAGGAATTCAGGGAACTCAGTGAGGAACGCTGTATATGGCCCAGGAGGCCTGTAAACAGTAGCTATAAAAAGTGATTGAGTAGGCTGCATAGATTTCATGACTAAAAGCTCAAAAGACGAAAACGTCTTTTTTTTGTGTGTAAATTGACATTTGCTATCGTAAATGTTAGCAACACCTCCGCCTTTGCGGGATGCACGGGGGATATGGTCACTAGTGTAACCAGGAGGTGAGGCCACATTTAACACAGTAAATTCATCAGGCATAAGCCATGTTTCAGTCAGGCCAATCACATCAAGATTATGATCAGTGATTTGTTCATTGACTATAACTGCCTTTGAAGTGAGGGATCTAACATTAAGTAGCCCTATTTTGAGATGTGAGGTATCACGATCTCTTTCAATAATGGCAGGAATGGAGGAGATCTTTATTCTAGTGAGATTGCTAAGGCGAACACCGCCATGTTTAGTTTTGCCCAACCTAGGTCGAGGCACAAACACGGTCTCAATGGGGATAGCTGAGCTGACTACACTGACTGTGCTAGTGGCAGACTCCACTAAGCTGGCAGGCTGGCTAACAGCCTGCTGCCTGGCCTGCACCCTATTTCATTGTGGAGCTAGAGGAGTTAGAGCCCTGTCTATGTTGGTAGATAAGATGAGAGCACCCCTCCAGCTACGATGGAGTCCGTCACTCCCCAGCAGGCCAGGCTTGGTCCTGTTTGTGGGTGAGTCCCAGAAAGAGGGCCAATTATCTACAAATTCTATCTTTTGGGAGGGGCAGAAAACAGTTTTCAACCAGCGATTGAGTTGTGAGACTGCTTAATGGGGAAAACCGGTTGAAAGTTTCTGTCGGCTGAATGAGCGATACCGGTTGAGCATTCCTACAACATTTCCCTCCAGAAGCCATGAGAAAGTTGTCCGGCTGCGGGGACCGTGCGAGGGGATTTGTACTAACGTTACTATCTGTACTTACTGGTGGCACAGACGCTGTTTCATCCTTTCCTACACTGAAATTACCCTTGCCTAACGATTGTGTCTGAAGCTCGGCTTGCAGCACAGCTATCCTCGCCGTAAGGAGATCGCTCTCCTGTATATTATGAGTGCAGCAACTGCAATTAGAAGGCATCATGTTAATGTTACTACTTAGCTTCGGCTGTTGGAAGTCCTGACGAACCATGTCCAGATAAAGCGTCCAGAATGAAAAAGTTGAGTGAGGGAAAAACTAAAAATATAAACGGTAATTAAAAAGTAAAAACCGTAAAGTTGTCAGGTAGCAAAGTAAGGTTGGCAACAAAACGCACAGCAACACGTAAACAAATCTGCAACACTTTGGACCTTTGCAGATGTTCCGAGCAAGAACTCTCTCTCCAGCTATGAAGCTTCTGTCTTTTGCTTTGCTCCGTCTCTCCACATGTGTTCTCTGTTGTTTCTGTACAACCTGTTTAGTCTTTGGAGGTCTCAGGAGGTCGAGTCGCGTGCGAAGCTGTCTTTTCATTATGGCTGACGTGGGTGCCACTTTGGTTGTAGCGTGGGGAGTGTTTCTTTAGGTTAACAGGAAGGTGTTTAGGCGCCTATTGAGGGTGCCGTTTCCTTGTGATGATTTTAAAGCTTGCTTCGTCGTTTGGACAAACCTTTCAGCGAGGCCGTTCGTTGCAGGGTGATACGGTGCTGACTTGATGTGCTGAATTCCATTTGCTTCCATGAATGACCGGAACTCTTCAGACACCAGTTGGGGGCCATTATCACTAACGAGTTGCATTGGCAAGCCGAAGCGACTGAAGATTGACCGTAGCTCTTCGATGGTTCTCTCCGCTGAGGTGCTCTTCATCACTGTGACCTCAGGCCATTGGCTATGTGCGTCAACTACGACTAAGAACCATACGATCCTCCAGTGGGCCAAGACTATATGGACTCGCTGCCAAAACTCCTCTGGGAAGTCCCATGGGTGTAATGGTGCTAGCTGAGGCATGTTCCTCATCTTTTGACATGTAGAACATGACTTGACCTTGTCTTCGATAGCTGCGTCCAGACCTGGCCACCAAAAGTAGCTGCGTGCAATCTCCTTCATTCGCACCATGCCACAATGCCCTGAATGGAGTTCTTCAAGCACCTGCCTTCTCAGTGGCGGCGGTATGATGACTCGAAAAACCCCATAAGCAAGCATCCAAACTGAACTGTGAGCTCGTTTCTCCTCACTAGGTAAGGTTGTAGGCTGTCCGACATCTCTCCTTCTTTTCCACGAGTGACAATGTCCACGTCCTCAGACATCACTGAATCAGTGTGGGTGAACTTTTTCACTTGGACAGATGTAACTGGGGCGTTCGTCACTTCCTTGAAGTAGAAGATTTCAGCCTGGGAGTGCTCAGTGTGTGCGACAGGTAAGGGAAGCCTTGAGAGGCCGTCTGCATTGCAGTGCTGCTCAGACCTTCTGTACTTGATATCGTAGTGGTGAGCAGATAACAATAATGCCCATCGCTGCATGCGGCTGGCTGCAAGCGACGGAATGCCGGTGTGGGGACCAAAGATGGAGGTGAGGGGTCTATGGTCCGTCAGCAGTGTGAATCGTTGGCCAAACAGAAACTGATGACATTTCTTAACTCCAAACACAATGGCGAGTGTTGCATGCTCTATCTGTGCATAATTGCTCTCGGCTTTACTTAAGGTCCGTGATGCGAAAGCAATTGGCCTTTCTTCACCTGATGGCATGATGTGTGAGACAACCGCACCAACGCCATAAGGCGATGCATCACATGCCAACTGTAATGGCAAGTTGGGGTTGAAGTGGGTTAGGGCCTCTGACTGAGCTAAGGCTGTTTTCACTTTCTTGGAGGCCTCTTCACATCTGTCTGTCCACTTCCACTGTTTGGTTTTGTTCAAAATTTAATGCAGTGGTTTTAACATGTTAGCTAGGTTTGGCACAAACTTTGCGTAGTATGTCAGTAGTCCTAAGATTGATCTCAGCTGACTCACGTTCTGTGGGGATGGAGCTTCCGCAATGGCCTTCACCTTCGATGGCGCCTTGTGGAGCCCCGAACTGTCAATGACGTGGCCCAGGTACTCAACAGAGGCCCATAAAATAATTTATGGACCGTACTCCTCCAATCTCTGTAGTGTAGCGTTCAGGTTTCTCAGGTGCTCCTGCTCGTCTTTGCCAGTAATGAGTAGATCATCGAGGTAACATTGGACCCCAGTGAGCCTGATCAGTATCTGGTCCATAGCTCTCTGAAACAAGGCCGGAGCTGAGGTGATTCCAAAAGGAAGCCTCCGGTACCTGTACAGTCATTTGTGAGTCACTATGGTCAACAGTTCTTGTGACTCTTGGTCCACATGCATCTGTAGATAGGCCTGACAAGTCTTTCTTACTGAATTTGTGTCCTCAATGAGGGGTAGTGGATATTTTTCAGCAGTCAAGACTGGGTTAATTGTGACTTTGAAATCACCACAGAGTCTGAGTAATCCCTCTTTTTTATGACTGGAACAACAGGTGTAGCCTCACTGGATCCAATACTCCACTCTCCACTAGTCTGTTTAGCTCAATTTCAACTTTTGGTTTTATGGCGTATGGGACAGGTCTAGCTTTGAAGCATTTTGGCTTGATGTCTGGTTTCACAGTCAGTTTAACTGTTATGTCCTTCATACTGCCAAGTTCTCCTTTGAACACATCCGCGTGTTTCCTCAATATCCCTTGTAGGTTTGTGTCCTCTTTTGCAACCATGTGAATTTCCTGCAAGTTTATTTTGATCTTTTCCAGCCATGTGCGTCCTAGCAATGCTGGATGGTTGCCTTTCACAATGTAGAGTGGTAGCTTTACCTTCTGTTTGTTGAGCTCCACTGTAACAATCACACTTCCTCTCACTGGAACAATCTCACCGGTGTATGTTTTCAGCGTCATCTTTGTGGGCTGTAGTGTGAAGGGATGTAGTTTGTCCTTGTATACAGCCTCAGACAGCAAAGATATGGCTTCTCCAGTGTCCACTTGCATCCGTACTGCATTTCCATCCAGTAGCGGTGTCAACCAGTATCCGTATCCATTGTCTGAAATGGACAAAACATGCAAAGATTCTTCCCCTTCAGACAGGGTATCACTTTGTTCATCCTCTGTGTGCTCCATTTTATGCACTTTCTTTGTGTGCTCCCTGAGGTCGCTTTTCCTTTGTTCAGTACTTTAGTTTGATTGTCTCTTTTTGTTTTTACATGCACGTTCGATGTGACCCTTTTTCCCACAACTTCTGCAGTCTAAGTCTTTGCACCAACACTCCTCTGCTTGGTGACCTGGTTTCCCACAGCTTGTTTTTAAACTCCGTAGACACCTTATGCACTTGGGTCGATGCACTTAGCTGTTGTGCGTCTTGCTCTCTGCAATGTTAAGTTACTCTCAGTCAAAAGGTGTTTCTGAATTGCCTCGCTGCGCATGCCAGACACTAACCTATCACGTATAGTGTCACTCATTGATCGCCCAAATTTACAGATAACTGTTTCAATACAGCCACAAACTGTGAGATTGATTCCCCCTCCTCTTGATTTCTCTTATGAAACCTGAATCTCTCTGCGATTATCAGTGGTTTGGGAGAATAATGTCCTTTTAAGGTAGCCACAATTTCATCATATGATTTATCACCAGGTTTTTCAGGAATGTTTTTCCTCTGATAACAGTCAAAAATGTTGGCACAACGACTTCTGCTTTAATTCCATTTGCCAACACAAAGTACTCAAAACGTTCTGTGTAAGAACTCCATTGTTCCACAGATTCATCAAATGTTCCTATTTTTCCAACCAATGCAAACATTTTCGGTTTATTTTTCTTTCTCGCACCTTTCAGATGGTCCCTTACTCCCAGACCCGTTTTTTCTTCTTTTAACTCACGCTGACTTCACTTTCTCTCGCAGCGAAACTCTTCCTATCCCTAGGGTCTCGTTGCTGTGACATCAAAAGCTAGCTAGCGTCACTCGACTGGCTAGCTCCACGTTTTGTTTGCGTCTTTCTACAGCGGAAAAAATTACGAATTTAACTCAACTTTCTGTCGAAGATAATGAGCATAAACGTGAGAACGTTTCTTCCTCGTCGCCAGTTTTGTTGTATAGCACACTGTATTACTTATACAACTAATATAAGGACAGGACATGAGACGGGAGTAGAAATTAACGTGGGCATTGTTTTAATGCGTTTCACAGGAAGAACATTCCAAGCCTTTCAACATAGGTAAGGGGGGGTTACAGGTGCCCTAAATGGACAAAACTGGAATATCAAAACACAACAGCACTGTTAAGCAAAGTGTAGCTACAACTGTGTAAACCTCCAATTGTCCTAATATTCCACCCACTAAAACCTCCCCCCATATCTAGGAGGTCGGCTGTCACTAAGACCATCTCCCTGACTAATGACGCACCTGTGCATCCTAACATGCTGACCAGACCGCACGTACGTGTGCGCCATGGCGCGCACGTTAATTTGTTCACCCACACCAGAAGCGATCAGGACACGCAGGTTGAAATATCAAAACAAACTCTTAACCAATTACATTCATTTGGGGACAGGTCAAAAAGCATTAAACATTTTTGGCAATTTAGCTAGCTAGCTTGCTGTTGCTAGCTAATTTGTCTTGGTATATAATTTATTTTTTATTTAATTAACCTTTATTGAACTAGGCAAGTCAGTTAAGAACAGATTCTTATTTACAATGACAGCCAACCAAAAGGCAAAAGGCCTCCTGCGGGGATGGGGGCTGGGATAAAAAATGACAAATAAATAAAATATAAATATTGGACAAAACACACATCACGACAAGAGAGACAACACAACACTACATAAAGAGAGACCTAAGACAACAACATAGCAAGGCAGCAACACATGACAACACAGCATGGTAGCAACACAACATGGTAGCAGCACAAAACATGGGCACAGAAAACAGCACACAGGGCAAGAAGATAGAGACAATAATACATCACACAAAGCAGCCACAACTGTCAGTAAGAGTGTCCATGATTGAGTCTTTGAATGAAGAGATTGAGATAAAATTGTCCAGTTTGACATTGGGTTGTTATTTTACTTGAAATGCACTAGGTCCTCTACTCTGACAATTAATCCACAGATAAAACGGTAAACCGAATTTGTTTCTCATCCTCTCTCCTCCTTCCTTCAGTCTTCTTTTTCTTATTTGGACTTCATATGGCGGTTGGCAATAAACTTTACAGCATTACTACAACCAACCTGAGTGTGGACCTAAGTTCATCTTTCAATCACCCACGTGCGTATATGCTCCTAAAAACCAATGAGGAGTGGCCGGACTTGCAGCGTGTTGAGTGTCACAAATAGAACCAATTTCTATTTTAGCGCCTGGCCACGCAGACGAGCGCGAGCAGTGTATAATAGAAATGATTTTGCAACGCGAGCGGTGTGGTCAGCATGTAAGGCAAACCCTTGGCCGCCAATTGGCTTAGGCCAGAGGGAAATATGGGCACTCCCATGAAAACATAATTCAATGCTGCCACCCTTCACTCACACATTCAAAGCCCCATGGGTCTATTGCATATCTATGAGAGTGCTTTTTAAGAGAACTAACTAAATAACATGGGAAACAGTCAGAAAAAAATAAATAATAATAATAATATTAGAAATAATAACAGCACAATATTATAGATTCACACTCACATTAAGAAAGCAAAGGCTTTAAGCATTTCAGCCCAGCCTGCTCAGTTCATTGGATCCAATTGTTCGAAAAATGTGTCTTCCGCATTTAACCCAACCCCTCTGAATCAGAGAGGTGCTGCTGGCTGATTTAATCGACATCCGCGTCATCGGCGTACAGAGGGCAGTGGGTAAACTGTCTTGGGTAGAACCACTGATTTTTACCTTGTCAGCTCGGGGATTCAATCCAGCAACCTTTCGGGTTACTAGTCCAATACTCCTAATCGCCAGGCTACCTCCCACCATCAAATAAGACATTCAGTGCTGACAATGTAGAGCGAATAAACCTGTAAAACCAACCCTCTCTCCACCAACACACATTTTGTTTTTATTCCAGTGTCATTGCCTCGGCGTTTTTTACACAGGCCTATATCATTAGAATCACAAATACAAGGGTAGCGTATGTAGCTCATGTAAAAAATATAATATACTTCTCGCTAAGAGAAGTGCTTCCATAGGCCAGTTATTGTTTTGGCTCTGCTATTAACTTTAATCAGTTTATCCCAGTGTTAACCATCCATCCACACACTAATAGAGACAACAACCCTGTTGACAATACCTAATCCATTTGCCGGTGTGTATCGGAACAATAATATGTCCTTTACATTTTTAATATTCATAATAATTTTTTTCATGTATAACAATAATGACACCAATTATTGTAGGATCGCATAGGCCTAGAGAACCTAGACAGGTTTTTAATTATGTAATCCTTTATCCTAACCCTACATTAGATCTAGTCAAAAATCTGTTTGTTCGGATTCACATCTGCCAAAAGGTATAAAAATAAAGGTATAAAAAGGTATAAAAGGCACTATATAACAGCTTTTAAGTTGTGTTATAAACTGGGTGGTTCGAGCCCTGAATGCTGATTGGATGACAGTTGTGGTATATCAGACCATATACCATGGATATGACAAAACGTGTTTTTACTGCTCTAATTATACTGAACAAAAAATATAAACGCTACATGCAACAATTTCAAAGGTTTTACTGAGTCACAGTTCATATAAGGAAATCAGACAATTGAAATAAATAAATTTGGCCCTAATCTATGGATTTCCCATGACTGGGATTTATTACAGACAGAAATACTCCTCAGCACCAACCTCCCTCAGTCGATCCCACAGGTGAAGAAGCCGGATGTGGAGGTCCTGAGCTGACGTGGTTACATGTGGTTTGCGGTTGTGAAATACTCTAAAACAACGTTGGAGGCAGCTTACGGTAGAGAAATTAACATTTGTATTGCCCCCAGCACAAGGTGCACCTGTGTAATGGGCATGCTATTTAATCAGCTTCTTGACATGCCACACCTGCAGGTGGATGGTTTATCTTGGCAAAGGAGAAATGCTCACTAAAAGGGATATAAACAAATTGGGGAAAACCATTTGAGAGAAAAAAGGTTTTTGCACTTTACATGTAGCGTTTATATTGTTGTTCAGTATTTGCAGGCCTATCCTCCAAAATGTTTTAATGGATCAACATTTCAGTTAATAGACCTTCATCAGGGTTGTTTCCACAGGACCACCATGTGAGGGCAGCATATCAACACAATACTACAGAGCATTTGGGGTGGCAGGTAGCCTATTGGTTAGAGTGTTGGGCCAGTAACCGAAAGGTTGCTAGATCAAATCCCTGAACTGACAAGGTAAAAATCTGTCATTTTGCCCTTGAAAAAGGAGGTTAACACACTGTTCCTAGGCTGTCATTGTAATTAAGAATTTGTTCTTAACTGACTTGCCTAGTTAAATAAATTGAACTCCATATTCAAATCCTGGGCTTGGATTTAAAGTTGCATTGTTGACAAGAGCTGACGTCTGCAGCGTTTACTGTGTGTGGTCTCTGTGGATGTCAGGGAAATTCCCATTAAAAGTCGCACTGTGTGCAGTGCACTTCTCCTTTAATCGAATAAAATAAAATGTTATTTGTCACATGTGCCAAATACAACAGGTGTAGACCTACAGTGAAATGCACACTTACAAGCACTGCAGTTAAGAAAAATATGTGTTAAGAAAGTATTTACGAAAATAAACTGAAGTTAAAAAAATTAAGAAAAATAACAAATAATTAAGGAGCAACAATAAAATAACAGTAGCGAGGCTATATACAGGGGGTACCGGTACAGAGTCAATGTGCGGTGGCACATATTAGTCGAGGTAATTGAGGTAATATGTACATGTAGGTAGAGGTAAAGTGACTATGCATGGATAATAAACAGAGAGCAGCAGCAGCGTAAAAATGTGTGTGGGGGGGGGCTGGTCAGGAGTCTTATGGCTTGGGGGTGAGAAGCCGTTACGAAGTTGTTTGGACCTAGACTTGGCGCTCCGGTACCGCTTGCCGTGCGGTAGCAGAGAGAACAGTCTATGACTAGGGTGGCTGGAGTCTTTGGCAATTTTTAGGGCCTTCCTCTGACACCGCCTGGTATAGAGGTCCTGGATGGCTGGAAGCTTGGCCCCAGTGATGTATTGGGCCATACACACTACCCTCTGTAGTGCCAGTTGGAGCAGTTGCCATACCAGGTGGTGATGCAACCAGTCAGGATGCTCTCGAGGGTGTAGCTGTAGAACTTTTTGAGGATCTGAGGACCCATGCCAAATCTTTTCAGTCTCCTGAGGGGGAAAAGGTGTTGTCATGCCCTCTTTACAACTGTCTTGGTGTGTTTGGACCATGATAGTGTGTTGGTGATGTGGACACCAAGGAACTTGAAGCTCTCAACCTGCTTCACTACAGCCCCGTCGATGAGAATGGGGGTGTACTCGGTCCTCCTTTTCCTGTAGTCCACAATCTTCTCCTTTGTCTTGATCACATTGAGGGAGAGGTTGTTACCCTGGCACCACACTGCCAGGTCTCTGACCTCCTCCCTATAGGCTGTCTCGTCGTTGTCGGTGATCAGGCCTACCACTGTTGTGTCGTCAGCAAACTCAATGATGGTGTTGGAGTCGTGCTTGGCCATGCAGTCATGAGTGAAAAGGGAGTACAGGAGGGGTCTGATCACGTAACCCTGAGGGGCCCCCGTGTTGAGGATCAGCTTGGCAGATGTGTTGTTACCTACCCTTACCACCTGGGAGCGGTCCATCAGGAAGTCCAGGATCCAGTTGCAGAGGGAGGTGTTTAGTCCCATGGTCCTTAGCTTTGTGAGCAACAAAGTGCTATAATAGGACAAATGATTTACAGGTATGAGATTCCCATTATGGACTGCTAATTGTTTCCACACCATTAGTGACAGTTATCTAATGAAGGATTTAACCAGGCGCTGTAGTACATCAGTTTGTCTCTGCTCAGGAGGAAATAGCCCCCACTAGCTGGGCCCTTTCCACCCTCACCACCTCAGGGGTACAATGGTAGGCTACTGAGCAGAGTCAAAAGTAACCACGTGACATTGGGAAGAGAGAACATACTCTAACAGCTAAGTTAACAGCATTCGTGTTGAATGCTGAGCTGTAGTTTATGAACAGCATTCTCACATACAATGGCAAGATAAAGTATGTGAACCCTTTGGAATTACCTGGATTTCTGCATAAATTAGGTATTACATTTGATCTGATCTACATGTAAGTCACAACAATAGACAAACAGTGTGTTTAAACTAATAACACACACATTGTATTTTTCTTGTCTATTTTGAATACATAATTTAAACATTCAGTGTAGGTTGGAAAAAGTATGTGAACCCCTAGGCTAATGACTTCTCCAAAAGCTAATTGGAGTCAGGAGTTAGCTAACCTGGAGTCCAATCAATGAGACGAGATTGGAGATGCTGGTTAGACCTGCCTTGCTCTATAAAAGACATTCACAAAATTTGAGTTTGCTATTCACAAGAAGCATTGTCTGATGTGAACCATGCCTCGAACAAAAGAGATCTCAGAATACCTAAGATTAAGAATTGTTGAATTGCATAAAGCTGGAAAGGGTTACAAAAGTATCTCTAAAAGCCTTGATAATCATAAATCCATGGTAAGGCAAATTGTCTATAAATGGAGAAAGTTCAGCACTGTTGCTACTCTCCCTAGCAGTGGCCGTCCTGCAAAGATGACTGCAAGAGCACAGCGCAGAATGCTCAATGAGGTTATGAAGAATCCTAGAATGTCAGCTAAAGACTTGCAGAAATCTCTGGAACATGCTAACATCTCTGTTGACGAGTCTATGATACGTAAAACACTAAACAAGAATGGTGTTCATGGGAGGACACCATGGAAGAAGCCACTGCTGTCCAAAAAAAACACTGCTGCACATCTGACGTTTGCAAAAGTGGACCTGGATATTCGACAGCGCTACTGGCAAAATATTCTGTGGACAGATACAACTACAGTTGAGTTGTTTGGAAGGAACACACACCGCTATGTGTGGAGAAAAAAAGGCACCTCCCAACATCAAAACCTCATCCCAACTGTAAAGTATGGTGGAGGGAGCATCATGGTTTGGGGCTGCTTTGCTGCCTCAGGGCTTGGACAGCTTGCTATTATCAACGCAAAAATGAATTCCCAAGTTTATCAAGACATTTTGCAGGAGAATGTTAGGCTATCTGTCCGCCAACAGAAGTTGGGTGATGCAACAGGACAACGACCCAAAACAAATAAGTAAATCAACAACAGAATGAAAATACACCTTCTGGAGAGGCCCAGTCAGTCCTGACCTCAACCCAGTTGAGATGCTGTGGCATGACCTCAAGAGAGCAGTTCACACCAGACATCCCAAGAATATTGCTAAACTGAAACAGTTTTGTAAAGAGGAATGGTCCAAAATTCCTCCTGACCTTTTGCAGGTCTGATCCACAACTACAGAAAACGTTTGGTTGAGGTTTTTGCTGCCAAAGGAGGGTCAACCAGTTATTAAATCCAAGGGTTCACGTACTTTTTCCACCCCGCACGGTGTGTTCAATAAAGACATGAAAACGTGTAATTGTTTGTGTGTTATTAGTTTAAGCAGACTATGTTTGTCTACTGTTGTGACCTAGATGAAGATCAGATTGCATTTTATGACCAATTTATGCAGAAATCTAGGTATTTCCAAAGGGTTCACATACTTTTTCTTGCCACTGTTGGTGTTCCTTTTGTCCAAGTGGGAAAGCGCAGTGTGGAGTATAATAGCAATTGCATCATCTGTGGATCTGTTGGGGCGGTATGCAAATTGGAGCAGGTCTAGGGTTTCTGGGATAATGGTGTTGATGTGAGCCATGACCAGCCTTTTAAAGTTCTTCATGGCTACAGACGTGAGTGCTACGGGTCGGTAGTCATTTAGGCAGGTTTCCTTGGTGTTCTTAGGCACAGCCATGACACTAAAAGTAAATAGACACAAATTGAGATTTAAAAAAAATCTTCTTTATTTCAAATTTGTTCTCATACAGACCTTAAGGCATCTGTACAAAGCACAGTTCCCATAGGTGTGTAAAAACCTCTTCCCTTAGATGTCGGACAGGTAGGTTGAATTATAAGCAGATATATTTTTGTGCATTTTTTCATCCTTAAACGTATTCTCTTATACAATAATCTTAAATTACAGCTATTCGTTATTTCTTAGTTTGATTTCTTACAGCGTTCAGACACAGTGAGCTAAAGACAGAAACAGTGTTTATAGCCATCAAGTATGTACATACAGAAACAACACGTCACACACAGCAGACTGCACAGCACTACGGGACACCACATCAACTCAATGCTCCAAATACAGCTATATACAGGTCCATACTATGGCACGATGTCGCTACATCACCACTGACTTTAATGGAGGTGAGAGGTTTGTGTGTGTGTGTTTGAGGGATGGGATTCAAACGGTTCGTTTATTGTATTTCCCTTTTCATGGTGTGATGAAGGGCCAAGCGGGGGGCAGGCAGGTGGAGGAGTCAGTGACATATGATAGGGGATGGGGATTTAAAAAAGAATATAAGGAGCACACCACCATGCTACCATAGCTTCCCCTGATCCACCCCTGCAGTAGCCAAGGGGGCAGGGCCTGGTCCTGGCCGGATGGAGGGGGGAAGTGGATTGAGGAGGACGGTTCAGTGGAGGTGGGTGAGGGCATTGATTACACACAAAGGCGGCATTGTGCAGCTCTAGTGGTTTTCCTGAACCACTACTCGACCACTTTGACCCTGAATGTGACGCGCCCCAGGAACTTGTCGCGGTCGTCACTATTCCGCAGGTCGGAGCCCTCGATCTTACACTCCATGGTCAGCTCGTTGTTGTAGTCTTCCTTGGTCAGCAGAAGCTTGACCGCGACCAGGGGCTGAACGTAGGTTGACTGGCAAACACACAGGGAGAGATGGAGGGAGACCGCTGTTAATTCATATATGCACAGACGTGCGCACATCCATACACATAACAGTGATTGTCATGACAATACACTGACAATCAATTTGCACTCAGTGCCTCAGGTGAATATAGTCCACCCACATACTGTACATTTCCCAGGATTCTCATCTCCCCAGACTGCCTTGACATCAGTAACATTTACTACTTGTAATTACAATTAAATTATTCTGCATTCAATCTCATTAACAGTTTCCTTCACAATATAAATATGTAGCGTCATGTACTTACATGCAAATTCTTCCCGTAATAAGGGAAGTACATCTTATCGAACCGCCCCTCGGATGGGAAGTACTGCATCTGCAGGGGGCTTTCTCTCTGTGGGTGGAAGTGGATAAGGAGGAAGAGGTGGAAGGAGGGGGTGAGGAAGAGGAAGAGGTGTGAGATCACAGAACTACACATATGAATGCACTGGGAACGTACGACGCTGCCTCCACCGACTCTCAGAACAACAATCTGACTAACTCTGTACACAATCACATAAAAACAATCCTGGAGTCTACAAACACATACTGGAGTCTGTAAACCACCACATACTCTCACAGTACACAATGTAGTTACCACGCATGCACACGCACGCACACACAATATAGTTACCACCCACTCACACATACCAGTACACGCACACGCACACACACACAATCTGCCACCAGATGGTTCTCTATGGTTATCAGAATGGTTTACGGTGGAGAGGAGAAATTCAAATGAATTCAGAGAGAAAGAGAGGAGGACAGATGGAGGGGAGTTAAAAGAGCCAGTCTCTATTTTTGCTGGGCAGAATACAGCATCAGTGTTTCTCTGTAGATCTTCAAACATTTGCCATCGGGTCACAAAGGTCAGAGTTCAGAGCCAGAAGAAAACCATGGAAACACCGTTAGTGGGAGCCATTGGCAGCGGAGCAGAGTTCTAAAATCAACGGAAGGAACCTTTTCAGGTTCCAATGCATTACCATACAGATACATATGCCAACTGCAGTTA
The DNA here is from genome assembly GCF_045679555.1 of Salvelinus alpinus. Lineage (NCBI taxonomy): Eukaryota > Metazoa > Chordata > Actinopteri > Salmoniformes > Salmonidae > Salvelinus > Salvelinus alpinus. Next base: position 2,716,632 of record NC_092106.1, on the reverse strand, counting down.
TATACAGTCAGTGACACTAATTACCAAAAAGATCAACACTTTAATATTGACTATTCCTCTGTCTATATTGTCTTTGGGGTGATTAGTTATAGGGGTTAGATTAGAAAGCCATGAATGCTGTTTAAAGCAGCAGAGGACAAAGCGCCACATCACAGAGGTGGACAGAAGCAGCGCAGAAAGGTAATGGAGAAAGGCTAGGGCTAGGACCATGGGGAAACATAGGGGGGCTAGGACCCGATTTCTTACCCACCAGTGTACTGCTGGCCCTACAGGCAGCGTGGAGAGAAATCAAATATAGACACTTGTGTGAAAACACAGACAGAAACAGACGTGTGCATTCCTACATAAAGCACACACACAAATACAAAACAAAAGACACGTTAGGGAGTACAAAACCTGTCTCAAAGTCCTAGCACACAAAAACACAACCTGGAGCACACACACACACACACAATTCATTGTTACACCCAAAATAAAAACTGTTTGTTTGCTTTACCTTAGCTGTGCAGTTAATGTAGGGGTCCCCGCGCGGTTTCAGTCCAATGATCTACAGGAGTGAGAAGAGTATCATAAAGACTATTATAGCAACCTTTAGTGAGTTCAACATTTCGTTCTGGTGTTTCTTACACATTCCTCAAGCTTATTTACATGTAAACATGATCAAGACACACCAGATTTCAGAATAGTCTCAAAAATGGAAGCACTGATTTGAGTTAAAAGATGTTGAGAAGTAGCTCAGTTAGTGACGCAAGGAAATGATTTGGTTTGAGCTGGCCGTATAAGGACCAGTCAGTAGATCGAGCACATGTGTGCTGCCTGCTTACTGAAAGGCCAAGGACTTGTACTTTCATAAACATAGCTGCCTCAGAGATGCCTAAGAATCTTCTTAATTGCCCCTGATAGGATTCATTAAGTTAGATTGAATACCAATCAGGAAACACACGCCAATCAATGCACTCTGACCTCTATCCCTGCAAACAGAGACGCTGACACAGAATGCCCTGTCGGCACAGAGGATATTCCAAATAGTGATTAAGAAACAAGTGCAGTATCAAGGACAGAATAAGCATTTTTCAATATGAATTTGAACAAACTCTACTTCTGCACGAAGACAGAGAGAGAGGGAAACACTGAAAAGCTGTAGTTCAAAGGCAATGGATCTAAGATACGGAGGTACTCGTGTAGGGGAGGTAGTTCAGTGAACCACGCTTGTGTGAGAAGTGACCTTGCCTGAGACCTGATGACTTGTGATAGCTCCCAGAGCTAATGGCTTAGGCTTTAAGCTCCAGTCTTTAGGCTTTACTTCAGTGGGCTAACGCTGTCTATTTCATTTTGAGAAGAGTCCGACCAACGATCCCCAAATCGGGGCACTCACCCTGTTCATCTTGACGAGGACGCAGGGTTTGCCCTCGGCGTAGCCAAAGGTGGTGTCAGACAGGCCGGAGCACTGCCGGAGCAGACTGCGCTTGAACTGGCACACCTTCTTCTCCTCCTGATCATCCTGCTCATAGTACTCTCCCACCATACACAGCTCGTTCTTCTCCTGCACAGTGTCGTTGTATTCTGAGGGGTCCCAACATAGGGCACAGACTCAAGTTCCACTGTATGACAGCCTGCTATTTACCTGGTACAGACAGTGTTCACCTAAATATTACATGTCAAAATTATAGCTAATAATTATGTCACAGTAATGTATTCGTTACTTGTTTGTTTCTTTGGGATACATATTACATAATCAGTTAGACAGTTTTGTGTTGCATGTAAAAAGTAGTTAGTATGCTTTCACATATTCCAGTGCCACTGCCAAGGATTACAGTGCCCTTTCAAGTCAGGTAGAATACTCTCCTTAGTAATGTACTGTATACAAAAGTGTCATCAACTGCAACTACTGAAACTCATTTCCTTAACCGATAAAACTGTATTTGTGCATAGATGTCAGATGTACACATTCTTCAGAAAACTAAAAATGGGACTGAAAGAGGGGATCTATCACTCACGCTGAAGGAAGTTCTCCAGATGCTGGACATACTGGTCGTACTGCTTAGGGTCGGTGCGGTTGAAGACGATGTCCAAGGACCGGGGCCTGATCACCAAACCTGAGGACAGGTTAGGGGGAAACATGTCACGTCAACTGTCTGCGCCTACTAATGTTATGGAGATGGTCCAGGCAACCTCGCTCACGTAACGGGAATCCTTGCCTGAGACTAGAGCTGTTACAGTGACCGTATTACCGCCACACCGGTGGTCACGAGTCAATGACAGCAGTCAAATTCCACGTGACCGCTTAGTCACGGTAATTAGGCTTCTTCAAGCTCTGATTCTGCTGATGGTCATTAGTTAGCCTACCAAACTTGCTAACTGCCTGATACTCAGCACTCTGACATAAATGCAAATCTAATCAAAAATCTAATCAAATACTTCATGAGAGCTCATGAGCTCATGTCCACAACATTTCTAGAGGCTATGCCATTGCGTGAGAAAACAGAGTGATGGCCTCTATTAAAAAGAGGAGGATCCCATCGTATTTCTACTATATTTATTTCTCAACTTTCCTAATATTAAGCACAATGCTTCTCTTTACAACAGGAGTATAGCCTACCTGGCTGGCATGAAAATAAACCACGGGAAAAACGTTTAAGTGCATAGATTATTTATTTTCTCCCCTTGCCCCAGTTTTGAGACAGGTGCATGATAATGGTCCTACACCTGCATTGCTTGCTGTTTGGAGTTTTAGGCTGGGTTTCTGTACAGCACTTTGAGATATCAGCTGATGTAAGAAGGGCTATATAAATACATTTGATTTGACTTGATGACTTTCTAAATCAAAACTACTTTAACCCATATATTATTTAGTACATCTAAAGTCAAGATTAAATCAAGAATAGTCTGATGGGTGACAATATTACCCTATCACTTGTGAATGATATATTATCACTTGTGAATGATGCCCAGCTTTTGGCAGTAAGGCAAGAAACAGAGTATGCCTTTTTTTGCAACTTTTTCAAACCTCATTTAGCCTAGCTCATATGTTTTGATAAGGTTTGTATCACAACTAAGTGGCCAAATATCCTCTGAAAATTAAGCACATTATGCCACTTTACAATGGGTGTAAAGCCTAACTGGCATACATTTTATAATAAAACCATTACATGCATAAATCACATTTGCGGTCACTTTTGAGAATGGTGTTTTCATGCTAATTGATTGCATTTTGGAACATTTGCACATATATGCTATGGGTGTAAGATGGCACAGTGATGCCATCTGTTGGTAAATGTTCATTACTGCAACTCATGTATTTATACCGGGTGCTTGAGATACCCGTGTGTGTTGTGATGTACAGAACAAGGCTGGTTACTCGCATGAATGTCTCTGTCTCGTCATTTAACATTCAAACAATATAGCCTACTGCCATGTGCACATTGCTGCACTTGTAATGTGAAGAAATAGCCTAATAGTTTATATCAACATTATAAGTTAAACGTTCTGATCTGTTGCGTCAGCCTCATTGCTTCAAAAAGTTTGTTTGATGCTAGTGGTTGTATTAATTTGGGATCTATCACATCCCACAACTGTCACAGACTATGTTTGGAATATTTATTTCTCGCACAGACTTGAATAGTTCAACTTTTGTACTATGGGGGATAGTACATTGACATAAGCTAGTGTTTTTGGTGTCGTTAGGCCTACTCATCATGTTGGCTGATGAAAAGTATATGTGGACAGTTCTTCCAATATCTTCAATATGCGTCGCGGAATTGGATAAGGATGCGCGCAGTTGCCTCCCCGGTGTCTGTCTTCCCTTGTAGCCTGTGATCACGTGACGGGCATTGGCTAATAAGAATTTAGCTATCTGAGAGAGCCATGTGAGTGAGTGCTTCGGAGCACACAGCTGGGAGAAGGAAATTATAATTATTATATTCAGCTCAAGGGCACAATGGCCACTGGCTGCTAAAGGCATGGATTTTTTAGGGGGCATTAAGGCGACACAAAAGGGATGCTGCCGGGAAATTCAAGGCATTATCAAGTGCTTGTCAAATTGTGAATGAGAGACTGATGAAGTGTGTGGAGCCTGCGCAAAAAACAAAGCAGAGCTCATGCCTTTCATGCAACTTTTTTCAAATCATCATTAGAGTCACATTATGCAGCCTTAAAATGTCTTCAAAATTTAAACATATAGCCCAACAATTGTATCACAACTAAAGTTACAAAAATAAGGAGGACCTGTTTCTTTGTTAACTGCTCAACACAGAATAGCTGCATGTGCGCACTCCCTCAAATAGTTTGGAGAAAATATCCTTTATATTTTATTCATGTTCAATTCTATTTTTCATACTATAAAATAATGCCACGGAATTCTAAGAAAATCTTGTATGCTAAATGAACTAGTGTAGCCCACAGCCATATTGCATAGCCAGATCAGGGCCTAACATAAGGACAACTCAGAGTATGGTATTCTGTTCTTCTAAATTAGACTACATTTTCTTCATGTCATGTTTCTTTAGACCTGTCTAAAATAAATCATGGATTTATTGTGATGGTGTAGGCTTTATTACATGGATTTATTAGACTTTTTAAAATGTAGATGTTCCAAAAATGTGTGGAAGCTAAATGTGCTAAATGTGTTTATGTTAATTAACGGTCAATTACCGTGAGACGGGCAGTTATTTGCTTGACAATCACCGGCTGACAACATTTAATGAACAGCCACAGCCCTAGCTGTGACCTGAAGATTTGTGTTAGCTCCCTGAGCTAAGGCCTGGGCTTTAGCTCATCAGACTAACTAATTTCTGGTGGCATGCAAATGACCCCAGTTTAAATCCAGGCAGTCACACTAATAATACTAGTATTGTATTCAAAATCTTATACTACAATAAGCCACATGTATTGCTTATGCTGCCTGACAGCCAGATATTGTAATACTGTATCTATTGTTCAAATGGGTTGCGGAGAGAGTTGATAAAAATAAATAAAATACTTTAATAGCTAACACAAGTTTTCACAACAGCCAATGTTATTAACACTCGCCAGATGAAACCCTGCTGGCAAAGAGGGCCGACCGTCAAAACAGAGGCTGCGTCCCAAATGGCACCCTATAAGCCTTTGTCAAAAGTACTGCACTATGTAGGATATAGGGTGCCATTTGGGACTCAGGCAAGCCAACTCAAGGCTGAGGAAGCCTTATTATCAGGAAGCTATGATGGAATTTCACTCGTAGCTCATTCAGATGAGTACGTCTTAGTTGTGACCTCAAGGCGTCAACACCCAGGACCCCATTAGAAAGTGTGTGGTGTGATAGACGACACAATGGAAGGACTAAAAAAAGAGGGGACAATGGGAGAGGACACAGAGTGAGAGAAGATGACAGGGGACTGTGGGTGGAATAAATTGTCACTTCTGTGTGTGTAAGAGAGAGAGAAGCTTGCTATACTATACCTGCATTCCACACATTTTTTGCCAAACCCCAAAAAGCAGCTAGTCAGAAGGTTTGCATTTTAGCGGCAACTCCACACCGCCTTAGAAACTTGACACAAAGCACATTTTAAAAGAGCAGAAAGAGTCAAAAGATATTTGAGAAGGCTGACTGCGGATGGCGGAAGGCAAAAAAATGCGCAGTATTGCTCAATTGGTAGAGCATGGTGCTTGCAACGCCAATATCGTGGGTTCGATTCCTGCTGGGGCCACCCTTACAAAAATGCATGACTGTAAGTCTCTTTGGAGGAAGTGTCTGCTAAATCGCATATATTATTATTATTATATACAGTATTAGGACATAGGCCTAGAGGAAGGGAGTTAGTTTTTATGATGGCGTCTGTCAGGGCGGTGGAGATGGAGAGAGGCTGTGGGGACAGAACAGATGGGTGCTGTCCTGGTGGACCAGCGGGAGGATGCATGCAGAGCCTGGGAGACAGACTCTCTCACTCCTACAGACACATACACACAGACACACACCTCCGCTCCATAATTCACAGGATTACATTTCTAACTCTTCTATTTTTTTTGTTACACTGACACAGTATTAATTAACGGGTTTTTGAGACTCGGCCGGTGGTTTTTCATGTCTAAAATTACAATATCGGTCAGTCAGTGTTTGACTGATCTGTTTATTCCCTGAGTGCTTGCGTGTTTTGGCAGTGGCAGCCAGCTCCTCTGTCACGCCAGTAAGGCCTTCAGTGGTACATGGCAGCAGAGTCTGAGACATTGTGCAAGCCAGGCCAGGCGCTAGCAGAGACAGCTCTGACGTTAGTGAGTGAGCTCACCAGCCAACTGGCAGGCTCCCATTCTGCAGGAGCCTCGTCTATGCTTCAACAGCGGTCCAGACGCCGCAAGAAAAGAAACAACGCTGTCCGTGAGAGATAATGACATATTTGAGAGAGAGTGGACATATTTGTATTGTATGTGTGTGTGTGTGTGTGTGTGTGTGTGTGTGTGTGTGTGTGTGTGTGTGTGTGTGTGTGTGTGTGTGTGTGTGTGTGTGTGAGTTTGTGTGTGTGTGTGTGTGTGAGTTTGTGAGGGAGAGAAAGAGAGTGAAAGAGCGAGAAAGAAAGAATAAGTGAATGGGTGAATTTCAATTTGAGCACTGTTCTGTTTAGGTTGAGTGTCTGTTTCGCTGCAGTGTAATAAGTCACCTGGACTGGCCACTCGGTCGCGGTATGTAGGAATGTTGTCGTCTAGTGTCTGCAGCATGACCCACATGGTGAGCGTGAACATCCCCGCCAGGAAGCCATAGAAGACCAGGTAGAAAAGCAATATCAGGGCTGAGGAGAGAGAGAGAGAGGGAGGGAGAGAGAGAGAGAGAGAGAGTAATTATTCTCTGTTAATCACACAATCTTGGCTCAACAGATCAAAAGCATTCCTCCCATCAGTGTAAGTCACATGACTTGATTCTTTGTCCCCATAATTAGGCATCCACCATACTTCCTGGAGAGTGCTGGAGAGGACAATGTGAAAGAAAATATCAGGGCCAGCACAGGACGGAGAGCGGGCGAGATAGAGAGAGCTTGACAACTGTGACTGACCCCAAATTAAGAAATCCTTGACTATGTACAGTGAGCATAGCCTTGATATTGAGAGAGGCCGCCATAGCCCACTGCCCATAAAATGAGGTGGAAACTGAGCTACACTTCCTAATCTCCTGCCAAATATATGACCACATTACAGACACATATTTCCCACAGATCACACAGACCCACAAATCATTTGAAAACAAATCAAACATTCATAAACTCCCATATCTTATAGGTGAAATGTGTGGCCCATTGCCATGAGAAAAGGGCAACCAGTGGAGCACAAACACCATTGTAAATAAAAACATATATATTTATCTGTTTATTTATTTTCCCTTTCATATTTCAACTATTTGCACATTGTTACAACACTGCACATAGCCAATAATAAAACATTTGTAATGTATACATTATTTTAAAACTTAACACAGAGTGTAATGTTTACTGATTTCTTATTTCCCTTGTTTATTGTATATTCCATTTGCTTTGGCAATGTAAACAGATGTAAAGCCCTTTGCATTTAATTGAAGAGAGAGAGGGGGAGAGACATCAGCTCAGGACATTTGTGGCATCGTGACAGTGACAGAAAAGACGGTTGCCTTTAACGAATAAACTCCAGCACACAGGAATGCTCCACAATCCACAATTCAAACCAGTCAACATAGTTGTTTAAAGATCCATTACATTTATTCTCGAGCAGACATACAAGAACACGTGTCGTTTTTTTCTGATTTTGACCATGACAGTCAGAGGAGCCCGTGCAGATCTGGGAGCAGACTGGGCTATATTGATATATTGATGACAGGACGATGATATTACATTTTCGTCTGCTCTTATCCAGAGTTAGTGCATTCGTCTTAGGTGGGACAACCACATATCACAGGCATAGTAAGTACACTTTTCCTCAATAAAGTAGCTAAAAAAACGTCGACAGTTGAGAGGCGACTCCGGGATGCTGGCCTTCTAGGCAGAGTTGCAAAGAAAAAGCCATATCTCAGACTGGCCAATAAAAATAAAATATTAAAGATGGGCAAAAGAACACAGACACTGGATAGAGGAACTCTGCCTAGAAGGCCAGCATCCCGGACTCGCTTCTTCACTGTTGACGTTGAGACTGGTGTTTTGCGGGTACTATTTAACGAAGCTGCCAGTTGAGGACTTGTGAGGCGTCTGTTTCTCAAACTAGACACTCTAATGTACTTGTCCTCTTACTCGGTTGTGCACCGGGGCCTCCCACTCCTCTTTCTATTCTGGTTAGAGACAGTTTGCGCTGTTCTGTGAAGGGAGTAGTACACAGCATTGTACCAGATCTTCAGTTTCTTGGCAATTTCTCGCATGGAATAGCCTTCTTTTCTCAGAACAAGAACAGACTGACAAATTAAGCCTGTAATTGAAACCACAAATGCTCATTCTCCAGATACTCAACTAGTCCAAAGAAGGCCAGTTGTATTACTTCTTTAAATCAGGACAACAGTTTTCAGCTGTGCTAACATAATTGCAAAAGGGTTTTCTAACGATCAATTTTCAAATGATAAACTTGGATTAGCTAACACAACGTGCCATTGGAACACAGGAGTGATGGTTGCTGATAATGGGTCTCTATGTAGATATTCCATTTCCAGCTACAATAGTCATTTACAACATTAACAAGGTCTACACTGTATTTCTGATCAATTTGATGTTATTTTAATGGACAAAAAATTGATTTTCTTTCAAGAACAAGGACATGTCTAAGTGACCCCAAACTTTTGAACAGTAGTGTATGTTTCAGGTGCTTTCAGAAGATGGGCAGGGACTCTGCTGTCCTAGCTTCAGGGGGATATCCCTGGTGTCTAATGGACGAAGAATAGAGAGCTTAGAGATACAGTATATATATAAACACTGCAATCGGAAAGTATTCAGACCCCTTGACTTTTTCCACATTGTGTTACATTAAAGCCTTATTCTAAAATGGATTAAAGAAAATGTTTTCCTCATCAATCTACACACAATACCCCATAATGACAAAGTGAAAAAGTTTTTTCTGTGCAAATGTATTAAAAATAAAACACAAAAATACCTTATTTACATAAGTATTCACACCCTTTGCTATGAGACTCGAAATTGAGCTCAGGTGCATCCTGTTTCCATTGATCAGTCCACCTGTGGTAAATTCAATTGATTGGACATGATTTGGAAAGGTACACACTTGTCTATACGTGAACGACCAGCTCGATTCGGTGTTATGTAGCAAAATTTGAAATTGCGTTTTTTACATTGGATAAAAGTAGAGACTCAAAGCTAGAAAATTGTATATCATACACTACAGTTGAGGAACAATGGAAAAAGTAATTCTGCTTTGAAAGTTGATAAACCTCACTTTTGAGAAAATTAGCAAAAAAATTGTTTTTGCTTTATCATTATGGGGTATTGTGTGTAGATTGATGGGGGGACAACAATTTAATCAATTTTAAAATAAGGCTGTAACGTAACAAAATGTGGAAAAAGTAAAGGGGTCTGAATATTTTCCAAATGCACGGTATACCATATATCTATGGTAGAGTCACTATTACACCACAATGCATGGTATCTCTACAGACACACTGAAGCTCAGGGAAGAGCCCATTGTCAGCTATTACACAACAATAGTTACAAACAGAGAAAGAGAGGGGAATACAAAGAAAAAGGATATACAAAATGAAAGAGAAACAGGTGAAAATAGGGGGGTGGGAAAGGCACAAAATGGTCGAATGAGCTACAGAGAGATCTTCATACGGATGTGTGAGGATACAGTTCTACACAGGACAGAGAGAGACGTAGCCCAGATAGACTACAAACAAATGTAAATACATACAAAGAGATATCGTATTAAGAGAAGACAGGATGATGATGGGAAAACAAGATATGGATGGATCGAGATGGTGTGCGAGAGAAAAAGATAGAGAGAGCTTCAGCTTAATTATAGATGCATTGCTTCTTTCCTGAAGTCTCTGAGGTAAGCTGTGCGTTTATAAATAGGATGTGGGGGAGGACAGATAAGTGATGGCACAGCACTGGCCTGAGGAAGAGAGGAGCTGGGTAGGGAGCGTCAGATGGATCAGAGCCACACACACACACACACACACACACACACACACACATGAATATGGAGATACTCACACACATATGAATAAACTCATGCATACGCACACACATATGGATATGTATAGACACACACACACACACACACACAAATATGGACGCACACACACATGCATGCATTATCACATCCATCATATAACACAGTGTTAGTGCAAGACACACACACACAGCTTTAGATGGCTGGGTCATGTAAAATTAATGTAGAATCCAATCTGATTAAAACAGATAGAACTCTCTTTTTTTAATGTCATAACAAAACGCCAGAAATCCATTGGACCACTTTTGATGCTTAAACTGGAATTGGGATTGACACTCCAACACATCCTCATGGAACACTGTCGTTATGTAGCCAGTCACCCCCCCCCGAAATTATTTATTTCAGCTTTTATTTCATTCATCACATTCCCAGTGGGTCAGAAGTTTACATACACTAAATTAGTATTTGTTAGCGTTGCCTTTAAATTTTTTAACTTGGGTCAAATGTTGTTTCGGGTAGCCTTCCACAAGCTTCCCACAATAAGTTCGGTGAATTTTGGCCCATTCCTCCTGACAGAGCTGGTGTAACTGAGTCAGGTTTGTAGGCATCCTTGCTCGCACACGCTTTTTCAGTTCTGCCCACAAATTTTATATAGGATTGAGGTCAGGGCTTTGTGATGGCCACTCCAATACCTTGACTTCTTGTTCTTATGCCATTTTGCCACAACTTTGGAAGTATGCTTGGGGCCATTGTCCATTTGGAAGACCCAAGCTTTAACTTCCTGACTGATGTCTTGAGATGTTGCTTCAATATATCCACATAACTTTCCTACCTCATTATGCCATCTATTTTGTGAAGTGCACAAGTCCCTCCTGCAGTAAAGCACCCCCACAACATGATGCTGCCACCACCGTGCTTCACGGTTGGGGTGGTGTTCTTTGGCTTGCAAGCCTCCTCCTTTTTCCTCCAAACATAACGATGGTCATTATGGCCAAACAGTTCAGACCAGAGGACATTTCTTCACATTTTGTTACGGTACAGCATTATTCTAAAATTGATTAAATTGTTTCCCCCCTCATCAATCTACACACAATACCCCACAATGACAAAGCAAAACTTTTTTTTTTTTTGCAAATGTATAAAAAAATAAAAAATGAAATATTACATTTACATAACTATTCAGACCCTTTACTCAGTACTTTGTTGAAGCACCTTTGGCAGTGATTACAGCCTTGAGTCTTCTTGGGTATGACGCTACAAGCTTGGCACACCTGTATTTGGGGAGTTTCTCCTATTCTTCTCTGCAGATCCTCTCAAGCACTGTCAGGTTTGATGGGAAGTGTTGCTGCACAGCTATTTTCAGGTCTCTCTAGAGATGCTTGATCGTTCAGGGGTTCTGGCTATGCCACTCAAGGACATTCAGAGAGTTGTCTCCCGAAGCCACTCCTGCGTTGTCTTGGCTGCGTCCTTAGGGTCATTGTCCTGTTGGAAGGTGAACTTTGGCCCAGTCTGAGGTCCTGAGCGCTCTGGAGCAGGTTTTCATCAAGGATCTCTGTGTACTTTGCTCTGTTAATCTTTCCCTCGATCCTGACTAGAAAATCTTGTTTCTCATGGTTTGAGAGTCTTTTGGTGCCTTTTGGCAAACTCCAAGCAGGCTGTCATGTGCCTTTTACTGAGGAGTGGCTTCCTTCTGGCCACTCTACCATGGTGGAATGATGTAGAGATGGTTGTTCTTCTGGAAGGTTTTCCCATCTCCACAGATGAACTCTGGAGCTGCCAGAATGACCATTGAGTTCTTGGTCACCTCCCCTACCAAGGCCCTTCTCTCCTGATTGCTCAGTTTGGCCGGGCGGCCAGCTCTAGGAAGAGTCTTGGTGGTTCCAAACATCTTCCATTTAAGAATGATGGCGGCTACTGTGTTCTTGGGGACCTTCAATGCTGCAAACATTTTTTGGTACCTTCGACCTCATGCCTTGGTTTTTGCTCTGACATGCACTGTCAACCTTATATAGAGAGGTGTGTGCCTTTCTAAATCATGTCCAATCAATTGAATTTACCACAGGTGGACTCCAATCGAGTTGTAGAATCATCTCTTCGAGTCTCATAGCAAAGAGTCTGAATACTTATGTAAATAAGGTATTTCCGTCATTTTTTTGCTAACATTTCTAAAAACCTGTTTTCGCTTTGTCATTATGGGGTATTGTGTGTAGATTGATGAGGATTTTATTTTATTTTATCCAGTTTAGAATAAGGCTGTGACTTAACAAAATGTGGAAAATGTCAAGGGGTCTGTATACTTTATGAATGCACTGTATATATATACACTGCTCAAAAAAATAAAGGGAACACTTAAACAACACAATGTAACTCCAAGTCAATCACACTTCTGTGAAATCAAACTGTCCACTTAGGAAGCAACACTGATTGACAATAAATTTCACATGCTGTTGTGCAAATGGAATAGACAACAGGTGGAAATTAGGCAATTAGCAAGACACCCCCAATAAAGGAGAGGTTCCGCAGGTGTGACTCCAAATCCAGACCTCCATAGGTTGATAAATTTGATTTCCATTGATAATTTTTGTCTGATTTTGTTGTCAGCACATTCAACTATGTAAAGAAAAAAGTATTTAATAAGAATATTTCATTCATTCAGATCTAGGATGTGTTATTTTAGTGTTCCCTTTATTTTTTTGAGCAGTGTATATAAGGAATAGGGTCCCTTTTCGGACGCAGCTCTGCTCTCTGGGCTGCTGTTGACTAGCGTCGGCTCTGCAGTTGTTCAAGCATCGATCATGGGCTCGGATCAATCAACCATCAGTCTGCAGTGGAATGGATGGAGGAGGCAAGGATCAGAGGGCGAAGGGAGGTTCATATTCATTAGGGGTTCTGATGGCGGTGCCTCCATTCTCTTCTTACCTGAACCGTTATCTAACCAAATCACTAGTATGCCTAAATCTAACCTTACCCACTTTCTAGCTTTCCTCATGGGAGTATGTTGCTCTCATGGTTAGGGCCAGGATTGTTTTGTGACCAGCTGTGTTTGCAATTGCCTCATTTTGTAAAGTGTTGAGACTACACTTAAAATCAACTTGATTAGATTTTTTCCCAGTCAGGCCATGCGATCGGGAAAAACACCCATGCCCTACTCACGGTCCTTTAAAGAAAAGAAGCTCCTGCGCACTGCGATTGCAAGGTATCCCTTTTAGCTACTCGAATTCCAACAGTTCTGTCCACAACTCTGACCCGCACACTCACTGCCATCCATATTAATTGACCACTGCAACGGCAGCACTTCTGTCTCCTCCACTCCTTCTGGTCAGTACTCCCACTAGCCTTATCGAATCCTACCCGCATACTGCACAGTTCATTCCCTGTGTCTGAATAATGTGTCCTTTCGCCCTAAGACTGTATTGTGCACACATTGGATTGGTGTAATCATAGGATAGACAGAGTTTCCAACACATTTCTTATACCAGATCCGTTCTTTTTAAGGGAAGTGAACAAGTGCACACTTTGGGAGAAAGGACACCCTGGATTAAATTAAGGTAAAACAAAACTTCCCTTCATCTAATACCATGACCTCAAAGTATGCTCTCCACCTATTCCCTCGGTCCCTGTCTCAAAGTTGTCCCACTCCTCTCCACTAGACTCACACTTATTCACCTTGCAGCAAACTGCACCACTCTCAATCAACTTCCTCCGCTCTCAGTCTCTCCTCCTCACCCCCCTACTCTCTCACACATAATCCTGCTCCCCTCACCCTGACAGCCTCTCCTCACCTCCCAACTCTCTTACACAGTCTCCTTTGTTCCGACTCCCCATTAACACCATATGACTTTGGGAGCACTACTGCACTCATTCATTAATCACTGCCTTCTACGGTTGAATGGCGGGAACCCGATTACCGAGATTTACCGCCCAAAACCACACCCTTTTCCCGGGATAAATAAGTGCGAGAAACGTAAAATTATATTTAGGAACAGCACTGCGTGAAATCCAAATGTTAAATGAAATGTTATGTCTAAATCAGGCTTCTCTACGGCCTCTGCATGCTGAATCATCGCTCACGGTGGAGACAGACAGCCCATCTGTCAGACAGCCCACCTATTGCATGTATCAGAGATACTAGGCTAAAAAACCCTGACCCCCGTATAATTCTAAAGAGAAACTATAAACACTTCTCAGAGCAAGCCTTTATCCATGACCTTTATTATTCAGAGCTTTTATCCGTAAACTGCATCGTGGACCCAGTTTTAGCGTTCTCTTTCTTTTCGTCAATTTTTACCTTCATGGCTGATAAACACGCCCCGTTAAAGCGACAGGGAAAAAAAAAAATCAAACTAATCCTTGGTTCTCCTGTGATTTGAAAATCATTTTTCTGCAAAAGAATCAAGCATGGGCCTTGGCGAGGAAAACTGGTGAAACAGCTGATTGACTGCTTTTTAGGCAATTGAGAAATAAATGGACCGGAGGAATAAAAAAGGCAAAATCTAGGTATTTTCTTGATGCTATGACAGAGTCTGCTGGTGATCCCGTTAAATTCTGGAAAACTGTCAACTCACTTAAACGAGGAAACTCCTTGACTTCCCTGTCGAAGCAAATTACATCGGAATCTGGGATCATCAGTGACCGAACTGAAATTTGTGATGTTTTTAATAAGCATTTTAGTTCTGCTGGTTTTCTTTTTGAAATAAAAAATGGCCAACATGATCCTGACCGGTCTATTGTTTCAGTCCCTCGGCCTTCAGCTGATGTGGAAAACAGTAAGCCGGTTTTTAATTTCCAAAAAGTCACAGAAGATGAGGTCTTATCTGCACTATCTGCTATAGATTCTAAGAAATCATTAGGCGCTGACAATCTGGATCCATATTTACTCAAGTGTGCGGCACCTATTATTGCTAGTGCAGTGACGCATATCTTTAATCAAACATTTGTTGTAGGAAAGATTCCTACATCTTGGAAAACAGCTTTTTGTTTTACCACTCCTCAAGGGAGGTGATGGTTTGGAATTGGATAATTATCGGCCCATCTCTAAGCTCTCCTGTTTGGCAAAAATTCTAGTCATTGGTGAATAGGCAACTACAATCTTTTTTAACTGTTAACAATACTCTTTCTAGTAATAAATCTGTCTTTAGACCTAAACACAGTACTATTACGGCCACTGTACGTGTTGTAAATGATATTACTAATGCCCTAGATAATAGAAAGTACTGTGCGACCTTGTTCATAGATTTATCTAAAGCTTTTGACACTGTAGACCATGCGATACTTTTGGGTAAGCTGTTGTCAATAGAACTGGGATTGGATGCCTGTTGTTGGTTTCATAACTATCTAAAGGATAGAAGTCAGGCTGTTAGAGTCGACGGCATCCAGTCAGAGCCATTGGAGTTGGTTAAAGGGGTCCCACAAGGTTCTATACTTGGTCCATTACTGTTCACTCTCTACATAAACAATATCGGTGATGAGATAGGAAAGTGTCAAATTAATTTATATGCTGATGACACTGTCATGTACTCTATCGCTTCAACGGCTGACCAAGCATTATCACTATTGGAGACAGATTTTAAGATATAATAAATAAATGCAAAGAAAACACATTTTATGATTTTTAATAGGTTCAAAAAGTTGGTTGAAAATACACTTGCACTTACGAGCTTAGATGGTTCTCAAATTAATCAGGTCTCTGCATATAAATACTTAGGGATATGGTTGGATGATAAACTGTCTTTTAAAATGCATATTGACGAACTTTGTAAACGGCTAAAAATCAAGCTAGGCTTCCTCTATAGAAACAGGACATGTTTGTCCTCTACAAATAGAAGACAAATTGTGCAAGCTACTTTTATGTCTGTTATAGATTATGGGGATATTATTTACATGCATGCTACGGCATCAACACTTAAATCGCTGGATGCTACTTATCATTGCGCACTTAGGTTTATTACGGGTGCTAGCTACAGAACTCACCACTGTGTTTTATATCAAAATGTGGGTTGGACTTCGCTGTCCATGAGACGAGAACAACATGCTCTCGTGTTTGTCTATAAAGCACTTCTGAATAAGCTACCTTCTTATTTATCATCACACATCAATATTAGAATTAGAATTCCTGAAACCAGGTCTCAAGCATGGATTACACTTGAGGCCCATGCGATTTCCACAGAGTTCGGTATGGCTGCCTTTTCCTGTTACGCTCCTTGTCTATCGAATAGCCTGCAGACTAAACTTAAACTTGAGGCTCTTTTCCCCCTTGCTCAATTTAAATATTTATTGGAGCATTTTTATTTTTGTATTGCTTGTAATTGTTTCGGGTAATGCAAGTTCTTGTGCTGTTATTAGAATAACCTATGTGTAAATGTAATCTGTTGCTGTATTCTTTTTGTGTTATCTGTGGTCGTTTTGTTTGTCTTGTTTAGTTTTTTTAATCATTGTACCTAAACTGTATGTGTAAACATGTACACGCAGGGCCCAGCTGTAAAAGAGACCTTGGTCTCAGTCTGTGTTCCTTGTTGAAATAAAGGTATAATCTCAGTATAGAGCTCAGTTCACCATGCATGTAGACCTATCATCTTATCATGGCCTATATTTGCTGCAGCATAGCCTATGCTACAGTAATATAAAGACAGAACGCGCGTTTAATTTACCCACTACATCTGGCTTTTTCGTTGCTTTTATTCAGTGCACGTGCCGAGCACTCTCTCACAGTGTTTTCTCTCTCCCCATCAACTCCATTAAAATTGCATCCAAAATAGATAATCCTGTTCTAGATTGATAAATAGCCCAATATCTAGATGTCCTAGCCTATTTCTTTCAGGTAATTAATTAAATTCAGTATTAGGCTTATATTTAGCTAATTAATATGGGTTATGCATAATAAGCTTCTAACTTATAGCCTCTGTCTCTTGTGCAATACGCAAGCACCTGTGTTCCGCTGGCCTCTCCTTAAAAAACGCTCCTTAGCTCTTGGAGTCCCATGCAGAAAAACTAGACTAGAATAGCTTGACGGACATCTTTTTTGAAATATTTTTTTTTACATTTCTTATACCAATAGACTATTTGAAGAGGGTTGCAAGCTCTTTTCCGCTGAATGTTGAATACAGCAGCCAATAGAACTCACAGGTAGATTGAAACGAAAGCAAACGTGCGACGGAGGAAGGCTATAGCAGTTATTTATTCAGGCCCATAACCATTCAATCTTTATGAAGAGAAGTGAAAGCCTTCTGTATCCAATTCTAGTCCTATATTATTCAAGGATGTCATTAGGATGAAGATGGGGACAATGGAACTTTTTTCATTTACCTGTTGAAAGCAAGAAAGTAATAAAACAACAATAGAGAGAGAAAGAGGAGCTAGGTTAATAACATTAGGGGAAATATTATTAAAAGGTACTGTATATACAGTATGCATCAGCCTACTAATTATACCAATAGGCCCCATTATATTTTCAAATTAAAATTGCTAGCCTATACTTGTAGGCCGCATGTGCTGCACCAGAATCACATGTTCTCTTCTGGTTTATAATGGTTTGATAGATGTGCCTAATTCCAGTCCATATAATACAATACACTAATACAGTTCACACTCAATACGATTAACCTACTGGAGCTAGTTCCATTTATTTACCCAAGAGAGCATATAGCTAGATACCTCTATGGGCTTTTATGTTTTTCTGTTGTGCGGAATGTGCAAGTTGCCTATATCATATATATTGGATAATGGCACAATCATTTGGGCTTTTTGGGGCTTGGACTCATTAAATGTCATTATTAATGTAGGGCTCATAAAATGCATTTAATAGATGGCTCATCAGGCTCAGGTAGCATCAGGTTTGAATGTTTATGCTGTTCAATGTCCTAATCAAATCTAGACATATTTCTATGCTTTATAATGCTTTTGAATGACACCGGTTTTGGCAGGAAATAACGGGTTACCTGGGAGAAAAGTGATTTATTCTCGGGATGGAACAATTGTAAAATACAGGGAAAATATTCAATTCTACTGCCATCCTTAGGCCACATTACTTCAGACAGACTTTTTGTATTTGTTTTGTCAAAGCAGATAGAGCCTTTTACATTGATGGACCACAGAGATGTCAGATGGGCTGTCTGTAATTTGTCTGACATTTCATACATGTCAAAAGTTTAAATGAGTGCATTTTTGATGTCTTTAATGAATCTTTGTCCAGGCCGTGAGCTTTAGAAAAGATGAGTGGAAGGGTCTGGACCCAATGGGTCACGTTTTTTACTTGGTCGCCTGTAACTGAACCTTGTCAACCACATACCTTTGTGTGGCTGCGACCCTCTTCAGTGGTGGGTCATGGGGGGTTATTAATACCCAAAGGAGAGGGTCAGAGGGGCTGGGGACTAGGGTTATGGTGGGTGTCCCAGGGAAAGTGAAGACTAGGGTTGGGGTGTGTGTGTGTGTGTCAGGAGGAGTGAGGATCAGGTGTGTGTGTGGACTAGGAGTGAGTTGTGTGAATGTGTCCCAGAGGAGGTGGGGACCAGGGGTGTGGAGGTGTACATTACAGAGCCCAAGGAATGCCAAGAACACGTGGTGGGCAAATCAGACAGCTCTTTGGGAAAGTGTTTTAACTTCTGTAAAGTGACACGCATGAGTGAATGGTCTCACCACAGGCCTTGGTGCTGTCCTTACTTTTTCCCATGCATCCATGTCAACATACACACGCACATAGAGGAACACAAATATGCAATTACTCACACACCAAGTCTCTCACACACCAGCCCGGTTCATGCATCATAGGTCATTTATTTCCATGTTCATACCAGGCCCGTGACTCAAACCAGCCCTTGCCCTTTAACCTTAAAACCTAATCCAGTCCAAGACAGTGTCACAAGCTCAATCTCCCTGCCTGTCCCAATACACTGCGATCAGAGCCGGCTGCAGACAATCAGCTAGGGGGAAATCAGATTTTCAGATTTTTATTCTATATTTATAATTAAATTAAATATATGCAACGAATTTCCAAGAACAGGTTCCTGTGCCAATGCACAACACTCAACCAATAAGCAACGCATACCGGTTGCCGATTTGAGCGCTTATCATCACGGTTTGCGTTTTCATCACAACAATCAAGTATGTCAATCTCGACAAAAGAGAAAATACATCCCTCCATACTTAGCATCGAAGGCTTGGTTTGACAATCTCCGAATGTCATGAAACTTTTTTGCTGTTTTGTAACAGACGTCTATTTCCATTAATCGAACGGCCGTTGCGCAGTTTGGATGCTGGAATTATATCGGAGTGGATGAACGTGCGCAGGTAGCCTACAGGAGACGTTTGAAGTAGCCCAATCAGATTAAAACACTGTGACTAGTTGTGTTTATGCCACACAATAAATACATTTAAAAAAAGTTAAATGACAAATATTTAGGAGCACAGGATGACCTCGGAGAATGATGATGGGCAACAGACAGTGCCATCAGCATCAGAAGTAAAAATACAGCCAGACTCTCATGCTACTATGCCTTTCTTTAATCTTTTGAGAGTAGACCCACAACTGATCCAAATGGAATTAAAACGTTCAAATAACAGGGTTTTTGTCCCATTATTCAAATATACGTTTTCACTGCAGTTTACAGCCTAGAGTAGAACTGTACTGAATTGAAAACAATAATACAATTACTCATTGGATCGTGGTGTTATAGGCTAGTCTACGTAGAATAATTGTATTGTCCCTAAACAAGATCAATAGGGTAGCTTTTTGAGCTGTGTGTCTTCACTGTTCTTTCGTGTGCAATGATGCACTTGGCCTCTCCACTGCCTATCAGCTATTCCTCTATATTGTGGATTATTTTTGAAAATTGGCGCATTTGAATAACTGTCCACGTGTAGTTTGTCAGCCAACAAGCAAATGATATCAAAAATTTCTATATCACGTGTCAAACTGATTCCAGGGAGGGCCGAATGTCTGTGGGTGTTCGCTCCACCCTTGTACTTGATTAATGAATTAAGGTCACCAATTAGTAAGGAACTCCCCTCACCTGGTTGTCTAGGTCTTAATTGAAAGTAAAAACCATAAACCCACACACACTCGGCCCTCCGTGGAATGAGTTTGACACCCCTGGTCTATATCAATATACTATTCCCCATGGTAGAAACATGGTCCTATTCTATTCTATTGCCATTAGGTGCAAGAAAGATAGTCTATTCCAAACAGACTCTGGGACAGTTGTGAGACGATAGATCCCAAATTCATACTGTAACGACCCTGGGTTTATAGGCGCGGAAATCAACTCTGCCGCTGTCGATAGCGCGCCGGACCTCGGGCTAGAAGGTCGAGGGTTCGAGACCTGCTCACTGCTGTTTCATTACAATACATTCAGTAGCCATAAACTACGTACAAAAAAGTGGTGTGCGATGTGCTCAAGTCTGCCCACCGTTATTTGCACTTTAAATGGTAAATGGGAAGTGCACTTCAATTACCAGTTGAGAAATAAAAATAGCTATTTTTAATTGAGGATATCAAAAAAGTTAACACGTGATTTAATTTAGATTTGTTGCGAAATGGTTCGGTTTATAAAATCACGTTTCACGCCAACGGCAAGGTATAGCAGCAGCTCTTGCTCTGTCTGACAGATTTTCTGGTTAAACTAGGCTCGTATCTGTATGCTGTGCATGTGTGATAAAATAAGAATCATAACGACTAACGAAAATACTAGGAGTGTGCCGACATGGCCATACTCGTATATGTACATTGACAGTTGATAGTCGGATCGGATGATACTCGTGATCTAAGAAAACGGAAGTGTTTTAATATGCTTAAATAGGTGTGTGCAAAATACTTCCCTGCACCTTCTCACTGCAAAAAAGCTGCAGATTAGGAGCAACGTGCAGAGGGGTGTGTGAGTGTCTCTGTGTCCTCAATGAGCAGCAGGATCAATGTGCCGCCCGCCCTTCTCTTTAAAGACAGACAGTTGAGTTTTTTTAGACCGCGTCGAACCTCTCACATGACTAACTGACATGAGCAAGATGCGTGCTGGCATATATAATGGTACTCAGCGATGTGTTGTGTTTGCGCCAAAAATAACGCTTTGTATTCAGGACATTTAGTTCTTTGCCACGTTTTTTTTGCCTTATTGTAAACAGGATGCATGTTTTGGAATATTTGTATTCTGTGCAGGTTTCCTTCTTTTCACTCTTTCATTTAGGTTAGTATTCTGGAGTAACTACAATGTTGTTGATCCATCCTCAGTTCTCTTCTATCACAGCCATTAAAGTCTAATTGTTTTAAAGTCACCATTGGCCTCATGGTGAAATCCCTGAGCGGTTTCCTTCAAATCCGACAACTGAGTTAGGAAGGACGCCTGTATCTTTGTTGTGACTGGGTGTATTGATACACCACCCAAAGTGTAATTAATAACTTCACCATGCTCAAAAGGATATTCAACGTATGCATTTTTTTGTTTTACCCATCTAGGCATCTACCAATAGGTGCCCTTGTTAGTGAGGCATTGGAAAACCTCCCTGGTCTAAGTGGTTGAATCTGTGTTTGAAATTTACTGCTTGACTGAGGGACCTGACAGATAAGATTCTGTGTGGGGTACAAAAATCACGTTAAACACTATTATTGCAGACAGAGTGAGTCCATGCAACTTATTAAGCAAATGTTTACTCCTGGACTTATTTAGGCTTGCAAATAGCAAAAGGTTTGAATACTTATTGACTCAAGACATTTCATTTTTTCCATTTTTTATTAATCTGTAAACATTTCTAAAAACATAATTCCACTTTGACATGATCTGTATGGTGTGTAAGCCAGTACTATGACACATCTCAATGTAATCCATTTTTAAATTCAAGCTGTAACACAAGATGTCGAAAAGGTCAAGAGGTATGAATACTTTCTGAAGGCACTGTGTGTGATGGTGCGTTACCAACGGCAGCACCGCTTTATCAAATGTTCATATTGATCATTTAGGCTACGCCGTGAAAAACTGTTTTCATGGGACACAAATCCAAAATGTATGCAAGTGCAAAATTGAATGGTTCTAACCGAAAGAGTCCCCTAACATGCATGGTTCTGCAATGTGATTACGCGTAGGCTAATATACCTACTTCTTCCGTGCGCATTGGTATCCAGCAGTGTAGTTAGGCCTAGTGATGTTGTCAACCATCATCAGCTGACCCAGGAAATATTTTTCTGACAAACAGCTGTTGTGATAGGCCTATAGCACACCATGCAAAAACAGCCAGTGCGGGAAAACGATGTTCTGAAGAATGTCCAGAATATTTTGATTTCTCATTCGTTGCACCAGTGAAGACAGTTGTGATCAACGTTAGATCCAATTCAATACCCCTACATTTAAATTGATTATCTGCTTGATTTACAGCAGGGTCTAGAAGATTTAACAGAGAAAGCATCAAGGTAATCAGTTAATGTGTTCATGTTTCTGTGCGTCAGATTGGAAACTGAGTCGAGGCTACTGTGTAGGATAGCCTACACTATTGTGCGAACACCCAACGTATTTTCCTTTTATTATTAAGGACATTTAATGACAACAAATGAGTACCCTAATGGGCTTAAACAAAATGTACGCAGCGTAGTACCTTCGACAAAACGGCACGTAAGCGATGATCAGGGTGTTTCTTGGGCTACTTTGATATGTAAAGTGGACGAGATGCGCAGTCTGTGTTCGACTTGGTTAAATCGGAGAGGTCGGAGTCTAACTTCATGGAGTAACTTGTTGCTCAAACCTATGATGGCGTTGCTGTAATGGAATGTATCTGCGATTTGTATTTACAGTTAAGTACCCCCCTAATCCCTGATTAAGAGGGACTCCACCAATCAACTACCAGTGTCAACTCTTCTGTCATGAACTGAAGCCATGTCTCATGTGCCCTCGTCCACTGGTACATTGAATGTTTCCTCTCCAAGCACGGTGACTAGCCCCGTCAATGTTCTCTTATTACTGTATGCAGAGTCAATCACATACACAATCATTTGTTTATTTAAACAATACAAAACATACAAACAACATCACACAAACATCAACTACATCACACCTGCCCAGACCTACAGTACCAGTCAAAAGTTTCTACATTGTAGAATAATAGTGAAGACATCAAAACTATGAAATAACACCTATGGAATCATGCAGTAACCAAAAAAGTGTTAAACAAATGATGTTTTATATTCTTCAAAGTAGCCACCCTTTGCCTTGATGACAGCTTTGCACACTCTTGGCATTCCCTCAACCACTACTAAAGGACACCAATAAGAAGAAGAGACTTGCTTGGGCCAAGAAACACGAGTAATGGACATTAGACCGGTGGAAATCTGTCCTTTGATCTGATGAATTCAAATTTGATATTTTTGGTTCCAACTAAAGTGTTTTTGTGAGACACAGAGTAGGTGAATGGATGAGCTCCGCATGTGTTATTCCCAAAAAGTGCTCAGCATATGTGGGAACTATTTCAAGACTGTTGGAAAAGCATTCCAGGTGAAGCTGGTTGAGAGAATGCCAAGAGTGTGCATAGCTGTCAAGGCAAAGGGTAGCTACTTTGAAGAAATAACCATAACTTTTGGACTTTATAACATTTCCAGAAGGCATGGATTATTGAGTCATTGTTGTTTTACACTTAAGACATGACTCTGCTGCTGTGCTGTAGAATTTGGGAATTTTGTCTCTTGTATAATACATTCTATTCATTCGTTTATAAGGGATTAAGCGTACATGTAAATTCCGTTAACTGTAATTTTGTTAGTTATATTCCAATATTTCCTCCATCTTATGCGCCAATATCAGTTCTTTTTAAGTATTGGTTCCAATAGTTTCTATTTTTTTCTAAGAAATTGTCAGTTGGATAGGCTCTCTGCAATGTTTTGTATAGCTAACCTTTCATATGAATATCCTTTTCTGACTCGAATAGAATCCCCCTCAAGATTGCTCTGATGTCCAAAAGATGTACACATCTAAAATGTGTGATATAAAACTGAACACCTCAACACTTGTCCTGCAATGAAGTCAAGCCTCTGAACACCTCAAGTCATACGTCATACCCTAATTCAAATCACTGCTGTGATCCCTTCCCAACACTGTAAGTAGCCCTCTCATTCCCAATCCCCATAATATTTTTACTAAATGTTTTTGGTTAAAATAACTAGTTTGACGATTTTTTTTAAAGCACTTTGTCGTCTTTATGTGGTTTGCGCCTATACCGTGGGTCTCCCATCCTCCAAAAATGTTAGTCACCAGCCTCCACTGGTGTAGACATAGGAGAGGAGACAAGGCAAGAAAGTCACTTTAGACTATTGAGATGTCCCCATGTCTCCTCTAGCTCCCTCACAAAACCTTAAAATAGACATGGAAAGCACATCTCCCTCTAAGACTCCAATGATCACTGGGACAGAAGATATGTTTGTTTTTTTAAATCGGGGGTGTCAAACTCATAGTTTTGATGCCTGGTACCGACGATCATATCACGCTCAAAGTCGCTTAAGTCACTCGTTTTCTAACGTTCAATCGAACAGTAGCTGAATGCCTCGATGCCCGTCTGCTTACTTTATATAGCAAGCCACGACCACGTGACCCACTGTCGGTAGGAGCTAACCATTCTCATGAAAGTGGTGGTGTACCTAATAAACTGTATAGGGAATAGGGTGTCATTTGAGGCGCAACCTATCGATCTTCCTCCAAGTGAGCACCTAAACCTGACCAATCTACCACCTGGAAACAACCTGGTCTCTAAAGGCATGCTAAAATAATGCCGTCATATTTGTTTATAGGGAAGCACGAGGCGAAGACCTGCAAGGGGCATTTTACGCCTTTCTTAACTCACCAATGCGTAAAAGGAACAGCGTATTTCATTGATAAAGCCCCAGAACTTGGTGATTGTTGGCTATGTGAAAGAGCGGCATCACTGACACACGGCTGCTCCTATTGAGAGAAAAACATAATTTTTATTCCCACTAACTTCCATTCCAAATGGCACCCTATTCCCTATGTAGTGCACTACTTTTGATCATGGCCTATATATAGTGAAAAGGGTGCCGTTTGGGTGACAGGCACAGTCACACAACAACCCGGTCTGTTTGCTGCATCAACTCTTCATCTACCATTGCCTCTGTCCCCTCCCCTCTAGCACTGCCACGAGATTATTATATACTGTATATATTTTTTACTTTGAGACATACTCAGTTCGTACTGAAATCTCTCAATTATTATGTTCTGAGGGACCCCTTTGCCGGTGCACTCATTTATGCACATGGCATTTGTCGATGTCACAGTATGGCCCTTTGAGGTATCCAGACACACACTGGCCTCAGCATATATGTTTGTGTTGACCAATTGTGTGTGTTTAAGGTGTGTGTCTCAGACCTGTGTTCAAATACGATTTAGGGTATTTAAATGACTTTCAAGACATTTCGAAGTAACTATTTGGATATTTTGTCTTTGAAATTACAAGTAGTAGAATATTTGAATGCACTTGGAAATACACTTGAAAAGTATTGGCATGTATTTGAATGTATTTTTCAAGAACAAATATTTACTCAATGCATTGAACGCATGTCTGTTTGGTCCTAGGGGTATTTGAAATAATACATTTGGAAATAAGTATTTTGAAAATAGTTTCAAATATTTGGCCAAAAACTGAAATACACAGAAAATAAGAATTTAAATAAATACTTTTGTTGTGTAGTGTGTGCATGCGTGTGTTTGTCAGTGATAAGCATGATGGATAGCTGGAGAAAATAAGCTACAATAGCAGCCAATTTACCTACCCAAGGCTGGCCTATAGGGCTAGATTTAATCCCATTGCGTTTTGTCCGCTATGCACGTTTTAAAGGCAATGTTCCCATGTTCGCAGAGACCACATTCATGGTAAAGGCTGCCAGAGAGGAAGAGGGCTGACTCCGCCCCAAAATCGTGTCCCCGCAAAAATAAAGCGAGGTTTGTTGTATGGATATGTTGTATGGCGGTCAACATAAAATTCAATGGCTAATTTGCTACGTAAAACCTATTTGGCGAATAGAAGTTTCGTAATGCTTAGATTGTTGCGCATGTACTGATATTAAGTGGACACACTTTGAGCCAAATTATTTTATATTAGACTTGTGCCTGTTAACATGCATATCTGCAATCTCATTGGCTGAAATGTTTCCGCCTGCTTCAGGCTCCTCCCACCTGCCTTCCACCTTTTCTGACATTTCTTTCAGAGGGGTTGGTTTAAAGCAGAAGTCAAAATTTGGTTGGACCTTGTGTACAATTGACAAACAAAGTGATCTTAATCTTAATTTATTCCCATTGTTAGAATGGAGAGTCCTGTATCTTCTCAGTGCATAGACAATCTTTGACATATGTATGTCGGCTCAATCGGAAATTACCTTTACATTTCAATTGCACTATAACGTGGATCTTCCGAGGTCTGGATTGAGTGTAGGCCCTAATCCACAGGGACATAAACCAGAGAGTTGTGCATATTGAGAGGAATGAGAGAGAGCAAGACGGCCAAAACCTGGATATTAAAGGGCTACTTTGGGATTTTGGCAATGATCCCAAAATAACTAGCATTAGCGCAATGACTGGAAGTCTATGGGTATCTGCTAGCATTAGCTCGTAAAACTACCTCTAACTTCCTTCATGGCTATCTACTTCCATGCTAGCAGATACCCATACACTTCCAGTCACTGCGCTAATGCTAGTTAGCGTTGGCTCGCAAAACTACCTCTAACTTACTTAAAACTGGACACAAATACATACAAATGGTATCCACAAGTTTATCTGACTCTGGGGAAGTAGATAAAAAGGCAATGACAAAATACCAAAGTATTCCTTTAACTCGAGTCCAATCCTTTTCTCTCTTCAATAACAATCCCTCTCCCCATCAGTGGTGTAAAGTACTTCAGTAAAAATAAAAAAGTACTACTTATGTAGTTTTTTGGGGTATCTGTACTTTACAATTTATATTTGACAACATTTACTTCACTACATTTCTAAAGAAAATAATGTACTTTTTTACCCCATACATTTTCCCTGACACCCAAAAGTACTCATTACATTTCAAATGCTTAGCAGGACAGGAAAATGGTCCAATTCACACACACATCAAGATCTCTGGTCATTTCTACTGCCTCTTATCTGGCTGACTCACTAACAACAAATGCTTTGTTTGTAAATGATATCTGAGTGTTGGAGTGTGCCCCTGGCTATCAGTAAATGTAAAAAAAAAAAAAAAATGGTGCTGTCTGATTTGCTTAGTATAATGAATGTGAAATTATTTATACTTGTACTTAGTATATTTTAGCAATTACATTTACTTTTGATACTTACAGTTGAAGTCAGAAGTTTACATACACTTAGGTTGGAGTCATTAAAACTCATTTTTCAACCACTCCACAAATTTGTTGTTCACAAACTATAGTTCTGGCAAGTCAGTTAAGACATCTACTTTGTGCATGACACAAGTAATTTTTCCAACAATTGTTTACAGACAGAGTATTTCACTTATAATTCACTGTATCACAATTTCAGTGGGTCAGACGTTTACATACACTAAATTGACTGTGCCTTAAAACAGCTTGGAAAATTCCAGAAAATGATGTCATGGCTTTAGAAGCTTCTGATAGGCTAATTGACATCATTTGAGTCAATTGGAGGTGTACCTGTGGATGTATTTCAAGGCCTACCTTCAAACTTAGTGCCTCTTTGCTTGACATCATGGGAAGATCATAAGAAATCAGCAAAAAATTTGTTTACCTCCTTGGGAGCAGTTTCAAAACGCCTAAAGGTACCACATTTCTCTGTACAAACAATAGTACGCAAGTATAAACACCATGGGACCACACAGCCATCATACCGCTCAGGAAGGAGATGCGTTCTGTCTCCTACAGATGAATGTACTTTGGTGTGAAAAGTGCAAATCAATCCCAGAACAACAGCAAAGGACATTGTGAAGATGCTGGAGGAAACAGGTACAAAAGTATCTATATCCACAGTAAAACGAGTCCTATATCGACATGCTGTGCCCAATGAGAGAGAATTGATTTGACCTTGAGGACGTAGAACTCTATGAATGATAAATAAATTATAGCATGACTGACTGCACGCGAGTAGTGGCCGAGAAATAGCTTCGCTCTATTACTGTGTTGCAGAAACAAAGTGTCACTAACCATAACCTGTCGCCATTTTTGGTAACATAGTTTCAAATGAACCTGGATGAGATCAGTGCCTGGAACAATTATATCATTCAATGCCTTCAGAAACTCAACGAAGCGTCCAGATTCCGGAGACCCACTACATTTCACAGTTCTGTGTGTCACAATACTTTCCAATAGTTTATTGTAGAATTAAGCCACACAATATCTGCCTATACCTACTATGAATGAAATAAGAAGGGTGATATGACAGGATGAAACAGTGTATGCATGCCCCATATCCCTTGCCAGCCTCGTGCAAGACAGCTTCTCAAGAGGATACAAGGTGCGTTATAGGT
Organism: Salvelinus alpinus; assembly: GCF_045679555.1. Classification (NCBI taxonomy): domain Eukaryota; kingdom Metazoa; phylum Chordata; class Actinopteri; order Salmoniformes; family Salmonidae; genus Salvelinus; species Salvelinus alpinus. Next base: position 2,688,072 of record NC_092106.1, on the reverse strand, counting down.
TATTCTAAGAACAGTTTAATGGGGGACGTGTTGGTAAGGCTACAGGCCGATTATTATTTGGATATATCTAGTATGCTGTAATCCCAGTTTATGTTAATTCCATTGCGATTTATTCCGATACATATTAGCCTACTGACCTGGTTAAAGCAGCCTAGATTCGGCCTGTTAGGCTCCGTCATTTTTTAAAATGACAAATAATTTTAAAAGTGTAATCCTCCCTACACTAGTGACCTAATAGTTAATAACTCGCAAATAACTGGGCAAAAAAGCCTATTTCGAGCCATGTGTGGAAACATTGAGAAAAAAAAAATGAATGGACACAGTTTAACATTTTTATTCCAATATTTTAAGTCCGGGGACATAAGGAAACCATGTATTCGATGCTATAGCTATTGCAGTTGATATGTAAAATACATTCAGTAGATCAGTGACCGTAAGGAATATTTGGTTATAACGGGGAAGGTGCCTACAGAAAAAACCATTCCGATCCCATTAGATCAACTTTGATTGGCTGTTGTCATTATTGCGGCGAAAATCACGACGAACAAACGTCTCCGTTATGTAGGTCTACTTTAAAAAAAAATAGGCTATTTATTGAATGATCAAAATTAATAAACACATTTGCATCCAAGGTTGCATTCACATTGATCAACGATTAAAGCCGGTCAATGAGACTTTGTATGGCTATGAATTGACACATCAATGGGAAATATAATTGTTTTAATATGCAAACCCGATCAGATCTCGTCACAAACCTGTTTCTTACCCCAGCTTTTAGCGGTTCGGCCAATAAACTCTCCTGTTCGTGGGTTGTAGATAGAATCTTTCCAGGAAGACGTCTGCGGCTTGTCTCCGTCAGCGGCGGGTGTCTCCTCCTTGGTCGACATGGTTGGCTTTGGGTTGTTCAAAATGATGACCGTAGATGGTTAAGAATGTTATAATGCCCAAACGGTCAATAAACGATGGATTGCCTCTGTTTTATATTTAAAAAATGATCGAGTGTTATTTCCGACCCAATATAGCCTAGTCCCTTCCGGCTACCCTCTCCACACTGCTACAGTACTGCAGCAACTGAGTTGGAGAATTCGCGTTAGAAGCATCTCAGCGCATGCGCACTTTCGGCATTCAAAACTCAGAAGACTGGTTCATTCGATTTGTTATTTATAATCTTAAAAGGTTCTATTGTTTTTAAGTAGGCTAGATTGATTTAGATCAGGGATGGGCAACTTTGATGGGGTGGGGGACACAAGAAAAACTGAACTCGTCATGAGGGGCCACAGTGGCTGTGTGTCTGCCTACCCACATCCATACACCTCCAACCTTGACAGCAAAACTTTTTAGCAGCCCCCCCCCATGACAGCTAAGAGAAACAATTTATGTTTTAAAGTTAATTTCCTACAATTCTGCACATTTTCCCATGGGGCATAGAGAACATTTTGCCGTTTTAAAGCAAGTTTGCTGCAATTCAATACATTTTGCCATGGGGCGGAGAGAAGATTTAGCTATTTTTAATATAACTGATTGTTAATGGGCCCCACCCAGTCGGTAATTCGATCATGCTTACAAGTTTAGATAGCTGGCCACTAGACTAATTTACCAATCGTAATTATTTTTGCTGAAATGGGCTAATTGAGTGATTGCAATGCACAACCAAATTTAGAAATTGCACCTTGTATTCTATTATTCTAACTCTCAACAGTAAGTTGAGACCCTGACTGTTATTTTGTGAAAATGGCCCCGGCCTATCCCTGGTCTGAGTTGCCCATCCCTGATTTCGATATAGTTCTGGTGAGGATCGAGAAGGCTGTAGGCATATGGCCAATGACTAACCTACTATTTTTGTGATCAATAGCCCTCTATTTGATAAATATTCAGTGATGGCAATGCCGCATCCATATCAATCTATGATGCTGGTTCTTTACTTTGTCAGTGTTTATATGTTCTGTTAGCGCTGTCATGGAGCCTAGAGTTTAGAGGTCTGAAGGGGAAAAAATCTGATGGTGCCAGCTGCAACTGGAGGGTTGCTGTCATCAGGGGTGTATACATTACGCCGATTCTGTAAAACGTTTCTTAAACGGAACAGGCAGGGGCCTACCTGAACTTGTCTAATAGAAATACATTTTAGTGGCAAAATTGAACAATTTTGCAACTGTTTGGACTAATGATTACACCCCAGTATCCTAGATTACCTCGATTAACCTGTACCCCCCACACATTGACTCGGTGCCAGTACCCCCTGTATATAGCCTCGTTATTATGTAATTTCCGTGTGTTACTGTTTAAAAATAAATAAAAATCACTTCAATTAATTTAGTAAATAGTTTCATAACTCTATTTCTTGAACTGCAGTGTTGGTTAAGGGCTTGTAAGTAAGCATTTCACTGTAAGTTCTACACCAGTTGTATGCGGCGCATGTGACAAATACAATTTGATGCCACTGCCATCTCCTGATGTTTTGCCCTTGAGCAAGGCACTTAACCCATACACTGCTCCAGGGACGCTGCACTGTGGCTGATCCTGTACTTCCAACCTCTCCGTGTGCATGTGTTTGTGTGTTACCTGGGTGGGTCTCTCCAAGAAAATGGATAATTAGGTTCCTCTTTAGCCAGAGGAAATATTTAGTGGGAGTGAGCTTGCAACTGGAGGGATGCTGGTATCAGAATCTCAGGTGCCTAGTACCATTTGTGACCTTGAAAAAGCCACATCACCACTAACCTGCTCCGGGGCACTGCTCTGGGCTGACCCGAGGGGCTTCCAGCCTCTTATGAAATAACTGGGGTGGCAGGTAGCCTACTGGTTAGAGTGTTGGGCCAGTAACCTGAAAGGTTGCTGGATCGACTCCCCGAGCTGACAAAGTAAAAATCTGTCGTTCTGCCCCTTAACAAGGCAGTTAACCCACTGTTCCCTGGTAGGCTGTCATTGTAAATAATAATTTGTTCTTAACTGGCTTGCCTAGTTAAATAAAGGTCAAATTAATAAAAAATAAAAAAACAATGTATGAATTTATGGATGGATCAGATGCCGAGCCCCAGATGTAAGTGTGAAGTTTTTCAATGGGTACATTCAAGTAGTCTAAAGTGGTTTCCTCTCCAGTCTCAATGCCTAGTCAATTAATCTGCACTAATGTTTTCACCTATCCCATGATTTCAGATCGGTGAAGAGGAAGCTACTTGAGACTATTGAGGTGCACCCATCTCTAAAACAGAAGGCCTTGGCAAGGCTGAGAGAGGATTTCACTCTGGGGATTTCTACTCTCAAAGGATTACGCTCAAGGATTAAAGAACGGGTCATAACATTTTACCTACCCACACACTTAATAATTTAGTCACCAATCAAACCAACATCTTACCCATTAAACCAAGAGGACATTTTCTAAATCAGTGTTTCTCAATCCTGGTCCTGCGGATCCAAAGGCTGCAAAAAATGTTAAGGCAGTAGCACCACACCCAATTCCACTAATCAACTCAACATCAAATCAATGATTAGTGGAATCAGGTGTGTAACACAAAAATGTGTCCCCAGGACCAGGACTAAGAAACACAGTCCTAAATAGAAGGCCAACTGACACAAGGAAATGTAGTGTCCAAGAGATAAATACCTAAACTTGGAGAAAATTCTTCTTGAAAATACTAATTTAGCCCAAATTATGGTTATTTATGTATATTTACAGACCCAGTCATATCTGCAACCACAAAGCAGAACATTCTAAAAGAGAGTACACACATTTCCCCAAGTGCAATGTCCACTGAGTGGAGGGCCTAACGTGCTCAAGGGTCCAAAGGTCACGATGACACAGAGGTTGTGTTCAGGAGGGTGCAATTGAATGGAATAGGCCATTACATATCGGCACAATGATTATATTAAAAAAGGCATTGATTGATGATAATAATGGTTCACACTTAAAATAAAACAAAATTTACTCAATGTACCCTTGTTTCTAGACAAGGTAGGGCTAATACCTGGGTTAAAGGTTACTGCTGGCTTCTTTCCACACAGTTGCATCTAATGGCTGACATTAAACTGCAAAACATAGTAAAGGAGTATCATAAGTAGCGTAAAAAATATATATATTTTACAGAATTTTTTGGGGTGGTTCAAAGAAGCCTAGAAATCCCCTTCTATTAACCTAAACAGACCTTAAATTAAAATGCAAGCTTAGAATAGGATCGGACGGGATCCCATTGATTAGACAAACGTTGCGTTAAAGGAGGAACAGAAAGTCAAATCACTAGCATACATCAACACACATACTATTCATGTACGTTTGACATGTTTCGTTGGAACAGGGAAATAAATGAGAAGAAATGTTCAATAATCCTGAAAAATATTCCGTCACGAGTCTGTGGTGTGTCGCGGCAGTGTGAGTGTTTTTATGCATAGCCACATCCTCTAGAAAATGACTACAAAACATTGTACTCCATCTAAAAAACAACAAACCTTTTTTCCGGGAGATTACGCAGATATCGCCTCTTGGCAGAAGAATTTGGAACCTTTTTGCCGCTGCAGGAAATACAGGGGCAGCAGCCAGGAAGACATTTACAAAAATAACTACAAGGGAGAAATTAAGACAGAAACAGATATTTAAATGCGTCTAAAATATCATATCATCGACCTGAATGACTGGCAACCTATTTCCTGTATATCTGGCCACATCCCCAGAGAACTTCCACTCCCCATGTGAATAGAGTAGGAGACGAGAGACCAGTCTCAGAGAGAGAGGTATGGTGCATCACTGATGCCTGCCTAGCTGTCTGTCCGTCAGTCACTCTGGGGAAGAGGGTTCGTTGTCATCATCGTCCTCCTCTTCCTCGTTGAAGGAGCTGGGCGCCTGGCCTCGAGACTCGGAGAGGGCGGTGCTACTCCTTCCATCCAAAGAGGTAGAGTCCAGGTCATCTGGGAAAGAGCTGAAACACGACAACCCACACCACGGGTCAGTCACTTCAGTTCTCAAATTAATATCAATCATGCCACCTTAAGTCATTTATATGACTTGAGCTTTTCTGTTATCAATAAGGTATGCAACAAAACATTTTGCCACACAAAAACAGAATCATTTCCTGGTTACATCCCAAATGGCACCCTATTCCCTATATAGTGCACTACTTTTGAACAGAGCCACACAGGGATCATAGAAATATCACTTCATGTGTAGTGTTCCTTTTTGGTAGTGGATTGTGTTCAAATCACAGTTTTGATTAAAAAGTTATGAGAGGTAATCTACCTTGTTTGACTGGTGCCTCTGGCCATGCCTGTGGGAGGAGAGACAGGGACAGATTGAAATGACAGAAATGGCCCGTTTCCACACGTATGCACACACACGTCAAAAATGCTTGTCAATGAACGCCGTTTTCCAACTCTCACCTATGATGTAGATCTCCAGAGACCTGGGAATGAGGGACTTGGCCAGGATGAGATTGGGAAGTGCACCGCAGACAATCTCCAGGCCCAGGGACAACCCCATGCGCTTCTATGTCGTCGTGGATCTCAAAGGTGTTGTTGACAGTAGGTACGTCAAACGTTCAGCCTGCTGCACAGACCACATGGAAGCTCTAGTCTAGAGTGACTGGTTAAATTGTGTTTTTAAATTGGTTAAAGTAGGACGAAATAGATGTCATTGTAATAATGGGTGAGTGTGCTACATTTACTGTCATCATATATTAAAATATTGAATTACTTTGACATATTTCGTTATGTTATATAACCCTAATTTGTCTATGGTGGACAGAACGTGTTACTACACTACACAGACTAAAGTTTTCCCCACACAATATTACAGGAAATGCACATACTTTTTTTGTTAGAATGGTTAATTGTTAGTATTAAAGTGTATAGTCATCACGATCTCACAAAAGTGATTGCTTAAAACAGATTAATATCAGTGTTTGTCATACATGTCAGTCCGTAGAGGGACGCAACAGTCATTTTCAGACCACTGTGGCAACAAAAAAAAGGCCATTCCTCCCATAAATGTCTCTGACCTGACATGAATTCATGGATTTGAGGGTTACGCTATCATTAAAATGAAAGCCAAACCCTGTCGCTATTTGGAAACCGATGTGAGGTGGTGTTTCCTTCAAATGATCCTGTAAAAAAAAAGTGTTGTTTCCTTTCCGTCTTGGCTATCTACCAAAATAATTCTCTCAGAGATACAGTGCATTCGGAAAGTATTCAGACCCCTTCCTTGACTTTTTCCACATTTTGTTACGTTACAGCCTTATTCTAAAATGTAAAAATGACAAGGCGAAAACAAGTTTTGAAATTTGAGCAAAAAAACAAAAAAACAAACAGAAATACCTTATTTACATAAGTATTCAGACCCTTTGCTATGAGACTTGACATTTTGCTCAGGTGCATCCTGTTTCCATTGATCACCCTTGAGATGTTTCCACCTGTAGTAAATTCAATTGATTTGGAAAGGCACACACCTGTCCATGTAAGGTCCCACAGTTGACAGTGCATGAGAGCAAAAACCAAGCCCTGAGGTCGAAAGATTATCCCCAGAGCTCCGAGACAGAATTGTGTCGAAGCACAGATCTAAGGATGGGTACCAAAAAATGTATGCAGCATTGAAGGTCCCTAAGAACACAGTGGCCTCCATCATTCTTAAATGGAAGAAGTTTGGAACCACCTAGACTCTTCCTTAGAGCTGGCCATCCGACCAAACTGAGCAATCGGGGGAGAAGGGCCTTGGTCAGGGAGGGGACCCCTGGTCTCTCTGACAGAGCTACAGAGTACCTTTGTGGAGATGGGAGACCTTCCAGAAGGACAACCATCTCTGCAGCACTCCACCAATCAGGCCTTTATGGTAGAGTGGCCGGACGGAAGCCACTCCTCAGTAAAAGGCACATGACAACAAGATTCTTTGGTCTGATGAAACCAAGATTGAAAGCTTTGGCCTGAATGCCAAGCCACACGTCTGGAGGAAACCTTGCACCATCCCTACGGTGAAGCATGGTGGTGGCAGCATCATGCTGTGGGAATGGTTTTCAGTGGTAGAGACTGGGAGACTAGTCAGGATCGAGGGAAATATGAACGGAGCAAAGTACAGAGAGATACTTGATGAAAACCTGCTCCAGAGCGCTCAGGAACTCAGACTGGGGCGAAGGTTCACCTTCCAACAGAACAACGACCCTAAGCCAAGACAATGCAGGAGTGGCTTTGGGACAAGTCGCTCCCTATCCAATCTGACAGAGCTTGAGAGGATCTGCTGAGAACAATGGGAGAAACCCCCCAAATACAGGTGTGCCAAGCTTGTAGCGTCATACCCAAGACTCGAGGCTGTAATCGCTGCCAAAGTACTGAGTAAATGGTGTGAATACTTATGTAAATGTGATATTTCCATTTTTTATTTTTAATACAAAAGTTTTTGCTTTGTCACTATGGCGTATTGTGTGTAGATTGATGAAGGGAAAAAACGATTTAACCAATTTCAGAATAAGGCTGTTACGTAACAAAATGTGGAAAAAAGTCAAGGGGTCTGAATACTTTCCGAATGCACTGTATACACAGTGTACAAAACATGAACATCTGCTTTTTCCATGACATAGACTGACTAGGTAAGAGCTATGATCCTTTATTGATGCTACTTGTTAAATCCACTTCAATCAGTGTAGATGAAGGTGAGGAAACAATTGAGACATGGATTGTGTATGCGTGCCATTCAGAGGGTGAATGGGCAAGACAAAAGAATAACCGCTTGGTAAATATTGGTGCGTGTGCAGTTTCTAAGTTACTAATTTAGTCAAATACAAGTAGTGTGAACACAAGTGTGACACGTGTGTGTAGGGAGTAACTTTTATGTATTGGTCTTCAAAATATAACGACTTATTTTAGCATGTTGATGATTTATTTGGACATCTAAAACCAGTGTTTTGACACTTGGCCATGAATCAAAAGCCATTACAACAGGAAGCAGCCATTTTCAATCTATGTTTTATGAATATAAATGGTACTTTTAATATTATTTTTCAACCGGATTCTACTTTACCAGGTAAAAACTACTGAACGAGAACAAAAACGTGCTATGACTTATTGATTTTGATGATATTAGTGAAATCGTGAAAATATATGTTTGTCCTGGCTACCTACAGAGAGTCGGGGGATTACTGTGGTAACCATCCGTAATAAATCGCATATATTTTAATCACGGTAAAACCTTGTGATCCTAACTGAATTTACTCTTAGCGCCGTAGGAGAAGTGTTGACATTTTAATGATAAAGGGGCAATGAGCATGTGTGTTATACTACAGTGGCATTTGGATAAGCGAGTCAGTAATAAGTGACCTGGAGTTGTCTTTGCAATAGGCATTTAGGGTGAAGACGTTGCGGTGACACGTACTTGTCGCTGGAGATGGAGCAGTCGATGACGGTGCGTACGTCTGTGTTGAGGATGATGAAGGGGAGCTGGATGACAGAGCTGGAAGGGGGAGGGGCTTTGTTTCTCTGCACTAGGTTCTTGAAAGAGATTTTCTGTTTGAGGAGAGACGAGCAAGGTTCAGAAATATTTTAGGTGCATTTGATGTAGTTCGCCTGGCTACGGTGTTCCATCAATCTTCCATTGGTCCTAAAGTGCAAACTTTCGAACACCCCTATCCACACAGACAGTTTTAAATACATTGTGTAGTTGTAGTCTGTAGTTGTGACGACAACTACAGCTAATCTTATCAATACATACTTCAAAAACATTTATCCCCACATTCATGAGTGGAACTACATCATACATGGGCATGGGGCCACGAGTCTTTCCTGGTCAGGTTATGTGGTCAGGAAAATCACCAAGCCCTAGTATGTCGTGGCTAAATCGATTCGTAGGGAAAACCTCAGAGTAATAGGAGCTTGGACTGAAGCTTAAATCGAGCTTTAGAGCGAGTAACCTTCATTAGGGCAGAGCAAAATGTAGCCACAACACACCATCAATCAGAGATGCAGTGAATGACAACTATCCGTGGTGCGGTACATTCCAAGAAACAGACTGCGCATACATTTCGGTGATCGCCAAGTCTTTCTCACAGGGAGAAGTAATCAATAAAGAGAACTCCCCGACCACGCCCACACCCTTTGGGCCCCTGGGAACTCCAAGGGGTCATACAAAAGTTCCCTTTCATATGCTATTGAGATGCTAACGATAAGCTGTTTTTATCCCAATGGATTTATAAGATGGACAGCTTCCTAGCTCATCACTCACGACCAAGGCATCTGACTTTCCCCTCTCTCCCTCGCACACACACAAAGAGATAAGCACACACACACACACACACACACACACACACACACACACACACACACACACACACACACACACACACACACACACACACACACACACACACACACACACACACACACACACACACACACACACACACACAGGACTGCCCCATACCTGCAGTATGAGTTCATCCAGTTCAGTTCTCTTCAGCCTGATCCTCTTCAGGCGTTTCTGATTCTCCACCTGATTAGAGAAACAGTTTATTAAGCATTTTAGAAAGGACTGGTATAACAACTGTCTAATAGTAATACATCACATAAATAATCTCAAAGTGCTGGTAAAGTAAAAACAAACAAGCAATTTCAAAAGAAACATACAAAAGTAGCTAGATCAGCATATGGAGCTATTTTGGAGTGCTTCTTGAGGGCCAGGCCAATGGGTGGCCACGGTCATGACAGGGTCTGGAAGTTATTGACTTGATGTAGATGGTCAGCGGTGGTGCTGGTCAGTGTACTGTCTCTGCCCCTCCTCTATCCAACCTCCACTCCACCTTAATGCTGTGCGCCAACAGAACCCTACCCATATCCCACCACTCAGACAGTTAGTGTTGTTCTTTAAGTAACTGACCAGACAGTAGTGATGGATTGCGAAAGTCCTCTGCTGTCAAAAAAGGCCAGCTGTAGGAGTACTTTCCATCTCCTCACTCCCTTATGCCTAGTCCTCCACCAGAATGGGTCACTGTGTGTGTTCGTGTGTTTATCGTGTCCGATCTGTATTCTGCAGGAAGTTGACACACGATACAGATGAGAACTGAAAAAGGGTCTTTCGTTTTTCTTCCCATTTCCTTTGTCAGTGCTCGCCTCACCCCGTTCTCTCCGTCCACCTGTCCCTCTTTTCCTGAGGTGACAGTGACAGATGTCATGGAGTGGCTGTCAAGGCTCACTTTCAGCTCCCAGAGAGAACTCTGCTGGTTTAAAATGTGTGTGTATGTGTGTAAGATCACCTCCAGGTTTTGACACTCCTGGGCTGAGTTGGTGGGCAGGCCAATCCAGCGTATCTCCTTCTTCTCCTTGGAGATGATGTTCATGGCCATCAGCACGTTGAGGGCGTCATACACGCGCCTGCGGATGTTCTTCTGGTCATACACCTGCTAGGGACGGAGGGGGAGAGAGAGAGAAGAGTGAGGAAAGATCAAATAAAAGAGAAGTGAGTAAAGAAAAGAGACAAAAAAATACGAGAGAGCAAGGAAACAGAGAACAGCAGAGAAGAGGTTATGATTCTAGGCTTGTCTTGAGGGGGGGGGGGGGGGGTCAAGGGTCATCTCATTAGTAACTGCTCCATGGTGTGTGTCCCTGGCCAGGACTACCCACTACCCCTCCAGAGGCGCACTGACTGCTAGCCTAGCCCTCATGGTTAATCTGTTTTTAATTAATGATACTTTTTGACATTCCACAGGAAGTAAGCAGATTAGGGCTGGGGCCAAGCTATTTTATGGGGCCATGTCAGTATTAATACCGGAAAGTATTCAGAGGTTGGCTCCCTCCCCACAATTAAAACAGCCAAACTTTCAGTCGGATTCCTCCAACACAATGCTTTGGGATGCAAGGGAACCGTTTGCAACATAATCAACATTCCAAATTCTCTATGACCTCAAATCTGTCATTCGTTAATTGCTTATCGTGAACAGCTTATGAATGGAAAAACAAACGTATCTAACATTTAGCTGCAGAAAAAATGCATCGCTGTTTTGCTCTAATGTCAAATTGGACATATTTGATTTTGTATTCACTTTAATTATTCAGGGTAGCCCAATGAGACCAGGGTCTCATTCCCAATGGTGTCCTGAGTACAACAATTTTCTCACAAACAAGAAGAAAATGTACATTGCAAATAAACAAGAAGAATTAAAAGAACCACGTGTTGAGTGTTATCCACTACCCTGTTGGCCAGATCGGTTTGTTCTTTATTTATGCATGAAAGGGGACGTTAGAGGCATTGGCTAAAGTATAGTCAGAAATCTGGCCACCTGGCTAGATCCTCTCAACAACCCCCTACAATACTTTATCATTCTACTGGCACAATGGGTTAGAGGACCACGGTGCTGGCAACACCAGGGTTGTGTTCATTAGGGCATGCATTGGAAAATATAACTGAAAGACACGCACCGTTTTCTCCAGGTTGTCCCTCCCCGTTTCATTCCGTTTTCTTCCGTTTGGTGCCTAATGAACACGACCCAGGGTTGTTGGTTTGATTCCTGCATTGGCCACATATATACAGACTGTGTCACTGTCAACCGTACGTGGTTATGGATGAAAGCGTCTACTCAACTATCATAGTATTTACGGACTCACCGAGTCTGTGGCCATGACGGTGGTGGAGTGGGTGAACTCAGCCACCAGATCGTCGGCCACCTCGTTGTAGGACGCGTTGCCCTTCTTCTGCACCGTCGCACACGCCTTCATACTCAGTACATATGCAGAGCAAATGTGTTGATGCCTACTCATAATATTTAAACTCACCAATATCAGTGTATTTGAAACTGTCCTAAAGGCTGAAGGGTAATAGCACTATTGGGTATAGACTATAGTAATGGGCTGAGTCCTTAATGGCACCCTATTCCCTATATAGTGCACTATCCCACAAGGTTCTGGTCAAAAGTAGTGCACAATGTAGGGAATAGGGTGCCATTTGAGATGCACCCATGGTTGTGGTTGGAGCAGCATTTTCTACCCTTCTGCACTCCTAGAGAATTTATCAGATGAGTGCAGTTTTGAAGGCTGAATCTCAATTATTGGGAATGTGTGTGTGTGTGTCTCTGGGAATCACATATCAATCAGACTCCCTGCATTAACACACACACACGCACCTTGCTGCTAGCTAGTTCTTTCCATTGAGGTAATGCAGTGTGTATTTGTGATCATATCACCGGCCATTCAGAACGGTACAAAAATCAAAGCATGTCGAATGCTGGAGTCACGGCACGCTGCCACACAAGTCCTCTTCCATTTGCTGTGTTGCAGGCACACATGTCCTCCTTCTCACAATGGCTCCAGTGTAACACGGTTCCTCTAGCTCCCTGTAGGGCTACCCCCAGGGAGAGGGGAATGGAGGAGAGGGATTCTCGATTTTCATTACGAGTCACCGCCGAAACATGTAGCTGTTCATCATTTCACGAGGATCTCACACACACACACACACACACAAACAGTACAAAAATCTCTCTCAAATCAGCAGAAACAAGGGAACTTTGGAGGAACGTGAATACAAACAAGAGAAAACGATCCGTTATGAACCGTCAGGCTACATGTGATGCGCCGCACACACAGCAGTGATACAATCACTTGCTCATTCAGGGGCTCATTCTCTGTGATTTACGCACCAAGAGAAACCGAGAGGGGGGGGCACGGAGAGGGGGGGGGAAATAATGTGAATATGCAGGAGTGCATTTGTGAGTGAGAGAAAGAGAACAGTGAAAGACAGGAACAAAGAGAAGGAGAGAGCGAGAGAACAGAGAGAGAGTGGACAGGGAGAAAACGAGGGAGAATGTACAAGTAGACACGTGAAGACAGGCGCACACACGCAGCCAAACGAGTGAGCAATCAAGTGTCCACTGACAAACATTCCTCATCCTTGCACAACACAAACATATGCACCCTCTCCCACAGAGCGCAGTTCACTCTGACACCTAGTACAGTAGAGAGTAGGAGACAACTTCAGAGCCGCTCGTTACATAACTGGCTCTCTGTGGAGCACACACACATGCAGAGGGGACGACTGTGTGTGTGTGTGTGTAGTGTATGAGGCAGGAAGTGGCGATGGGTAAGGCGCAGCGTGGTGGAAGCTTAGGGTCCCAGTTGTCAGGACAAATTAGTTCCAGAACCCCAGCTAGGGGAGAGAGAGAGAGAGAGAGAGAGAAGACGAGAAACAGGCTGGTGGTGAATGTGCCATAACAGATAGAGGGATTGTAATCAGTCGGTGTGAGGAAGAAACAGCACACTCAGTTACGCAGAAACGCAGAAACAACAGAGGCACTTTTTCTCCTTAGCAACAGGGCTGCCGCTCTGCACCACAGCCGGTGCTGTAGTGGGAGTCTGAGGAGTGTTTCTTGGCAGTGTGTCTGCAGAGTGGCTCAGTGGGGGAGGAGGGGAGAGGGATGACCTTTCACTGAACAGCACAGCTCAGAGCCAACACATCCGCCACAGAGTGTGCAGAGGGGGGGGGGGGCTTGGCCCCGAGAAGAGCTCCTCTCACCTGGTGCTTGTGAGTGGGGAGAGGGAAGAATAAAGCATAGATGACAGAAGAGATGGACAGAACAGAGAGAGGAAAAGAGACCAGAGATCTGAGCTTACGAGGACCAAACATGGAGAGAAATCTCAGTCTTGCACAGTGTTAGTGAGAAAGAGCAAGTACCAGAGGGGGTGAGTTGTGCGTTTGAAAACGATAGAAGTAGAAGGAGTGAGGTAGAAATGGAGGGAGGGAGAGAGAGGGTTTGGCAATAGGTCTTACTATGTGTTGAATTAATTATTCACTGCTGAGAACGTGGCATGCAGAACGCACAGACTCTCACATGCCTTTAAAATTTGAGTGCATCTTGCTCAAGGAACCATTTCCACACACACTCTAGGGCTGCATGATTTGGACAAAATATCTCATAGCATTTTTTGGCCAGATATTGAAATTTCGATTATGAATTTTTGAACACTAGGGTAAAAAATATGATAATTCCATCAGACATGGTTAAAACAACTGTCAGGGTAGAGAACATCACTTCTAAAAATAGATCATATGAATGAACACATACTGTAGCTAGCTAACTGAATACAAAATCAAAATAAACAAATATTTTCCAACAATGTTACAGGCTACATATGATAATAGATAGGATTATTACACCTTCATATTAACAAACATACATTTTGAACATGATCATCAAAATATAGTGTGCTATAAGCGCAGCGCTTATTAATGAATGAATAACATGAGTTCCTATTTCCTATTTTACAATTATGAGTTCTTAAATAACCTAGGTTAATTATTTATTCTGGCAGGCATAGGATGCAGATGGAATAGGAAGCTTATGATTGTGTAATTATGTAGAAGTTGGCCCAATCAGGCCTTAAAAACATGTAGCACGTAGCCTGACGATTGCAAGGTGCAGCCTGTTGTCACGATCATCGTAACTTGGAAGAGAGGACCAAGGCGCAGCGTGATAGAAATACATCTTCTTTTATTATGAAGACGAAAAACGAACACTATACAAACTACTACAAAAACGATCGTGAAGCTATAACAAACAATAAGTGCAGACACTGGCAACTTACACAGACAATTACCCACAACAGCCCAATGCCTATGGCTGCCTTAAATATGGCTCCCAATCAGAGACAAATGAATGACAGCTGTCTCTGATTGAGAACCATTCAGGCAACCATAGACATACCTAGAAACCTACACTCAACACAAACCCATACACTCTAACAAAACCACCTAGATACTACAACCACCCAAGACAAGACAAAAACACAAACATCCCCCCTGTCACACCCTGACCTAACCAAAATATTACAGAAAATAAAGATAACTAAGGCCAGGGCGTGACACCTGTGTCCAAAACATTGTCTGGTCCAGTCATTCAACACGACGTTTCAACTTCTCCCTTAATTTTGTTATCAAATAAAATACAATTTCATTAGACTATATACAGGAGGGGTACCGGTACAGAGTCAATGCGCGGGGGCACCGGCCTGTCGAGGCAATATGTAGTTAGAGTTATTAAAGTGGCTATGCATAGATGATAACAACAGAGTCGCAGCGGTGCAAAAGGGTGGGGTGGGGTGGGGGGGGTGGGGGTGGCAATGCAAATAGTCTGGGTGGCCATTTGATTAGATGAGTCTTAAGGCTTGGGGGTAAAAGCTGTTTAGAAGCCTCTTGGACCTAGACTTGGCAGTCCGGTACCGCTTGCCGTGTGGTAGCAGAGAGAACAGTCTATGACTAGGGTGGCTGGAGTCTGAATATTTTTAGGGCCTTCCTCTGACACCGCCTGGTATAGAGGTTTTGGATGGCAGGAAGCGTGGCCCCAGTGATGTACTGGGCTATACTCACTACCCTCCGTAGTTCCTTGCGGTCGGAGGCTGAGCAGTTGCCATACCAGGCAGTGATGCAACCAGTCAGGATGCTCTCGACGGTGCAGCTGTAGAACCTTTTGAGGATCTGAGGACCCATGCCAAATCTTTTCAGTTTCCTGAAAAGGTTTTGTCGTGCCCTCTTCACGACTGTCTTGGTGTGCTTGGATCATGTTAGTTTGTTGATGATGTGAACACCAAGGAACTTGAAGCTCTCAACCTGCTCCACTACAGTCCTGTCGATGAGAATGGGGATGTGCTCAGTCCTCTTTTTCCTGTAGTCCACAATCATCTCCTTTGTCTTGATCACGTTGAGGGAGAGGTTGTTATCCTGGCACCACCCGGCCAGGTCTCTGACCTCCTCCCTATTGGCTGTCTCATTATTGTCGGTGATCAGGCCATAGTGGTTTTGATACCATCATTCTGTCCTTTATTCTACCACTGTTGTGTCATCGGCAAACTTAATGATGGTGTTGGAGTCGTGCCTGGCCGTGCAGTCATGAGTGAACAGGGAGTACAGGAGGGGACTGAGCACGCACCCTGAGGGGCCCCTGTGTTGAGTATCAGCGTGGCAGATGTGTTGTTACCTACCCTTACCACCTGGGGGCGGCCCGTCAGGAAGTCCAGGATCCAGTTGCAGAGGGAGATGTTTAGTCCCAGGGTCCTTAGCTTATTGATGAGCTTTGAGGGCACTATGGTGTTGAACGCTGAGCTGGAGTCAATGAATAGCATTCTCACATAGGTGTTCCTTTTGTCCAGGTGGGAAAGGGCAGTGTGGAGTGCAATAGAGATTGCATAATCTGTGGATCTGTTAGGTCAGTATTCAAATTGGAGTGGGTCTAGGGTTTCTGGGATAATGGTGTTGATGTGAGCCATGTCCAGCCTTTCAAAGCACTTCATGGCTACAGACGTGAGTGCTACGGGTCTGCAGTCATTTAGGCAGGTTATTTTAGTGTTCTTTGGCACAGGGACTATGGTGGTCTGCTAAAAAATGTTCGGTCTTGCAGACTTGGACAAGAAGAGTCAGTGAAGACACTTGCCAGTTGGTCAGCGCATGCTCGCAGTACACGTCCCGGTAATCCGTCTGGCCCTGCGGCCTTGTGAATGTTGTGATCACACAGTCTTCCGGAACAGCTGGTACTCTCATGCATGTTTCAGTGTTATTTGCCTCAAAGCGAGCATAGAAGTAGTTTAGCTCATCTGGTAGGCTCGTGTCACTGGAAAGCTCTCGGCTGTGCTTCCCCTTGTAGTCTGTAACGGTTTGCAAGCCCTGCCACATCTGACGAGCGTCAGAGCCAGTGTAGTATGATTCGATCTTAGTCCTGTATTGACGCTTTGTCTGTTTGATGGTTTGTCGGAGGGCATGGCGGAATTTCTTATAAGCTTCCGTGTTAGAGTCCCGCTCCTTGAAAGCGCAGCTCTAGCCTTCAGCTCAGTGCGGATGTTGCCTGTAATCCATGGCTTCTGGTTGGGGTATGTACGTACGGTCACTGTGGGGACAATGTCATCGATGCACTCATTGATGAAGCCAATGACTGATGTGGTGTACTCCACAATGCCATCAGAGGAATCCCGAAACACATTCCAGTCTGTGCTAGCAAAAAAGTCCTTTAGCTTAGCATTTGCTTCATCTGACCACTTTATTATTGATCGAGTCACTGGTGCTTCCTGCTTTAATTTTTGTTTGTAAGTAGGAATCAGGAGGATAGAATTATGGTCAGATTTCCCAAATGGAGGGTGAGAGCTTTGTATTCGTCTCTGTGTGTGGAGTAAAGGTGGTCCAGAGTTTTTTTTCCTCTGGTTGCACATTTAACATCCTGACAGAAATTTGGTTAGACAGATTTAAGTTTCCCTGCATTAAAGTCCCCGGCTACTAGGAGTGCCGCCTCTGGGTAAGCATTTTCCTGTTTGCTTATTGCGGAATACAGCTCATTGAGTGCGGTCTTAGTGCCAGCATCAGTTTATGGTGGTATGTAGACAGCTACGATAAATACAGATGAAAACTCTCTAGGTAGATAATGTAGTCTACAGCTTATCATGAGATACTCTACCTCAGGCGAGCAAAACCTTGAAACTTCCTTAGATATCGTGCAACAGCTGTTATTAGTCCGCCGTCCCTTGTCTTACCAGACGCCGCTGTTCTATCCTGCCGATACAGCGTTTTGTTGATAATGTCGTCGTTCAGCCACGACTCTGTGAAGCCTATGATATTACAGTTTTGAATGTCCCGTTGGTAGTTTAATCTTCCGCATAGGTCATCAAATGTATTTTCCAAAGATTGCACATTTGCTAGCAGAATGGAAGGAAGTGGGGATTTATCTCCGCCTTCACGCAAATGTCAGGGTTCTGGGCCTGTTCCCGGGAAAGAAGTATATCATTCACATCGGACTCATTAAAGGAAAAAAAAAGGATAAAGGATTCTGCCAGTCTGTGGTGAGTAATCGCAGTTCTGATGTCTAGAAGTTATTTTCGGTCATAAGAGACCGAATTTTTTTTTTTTTTTTTGTGTACAATATTATGTACAAAAAAGTAAAAAAATAAGTTACAAACAACGCAAAGGGAAAAAAAAACACAATTGGTTAGGAATACGTAAAACGTCAGCCTTGTTCTTCGGTGCCGTCTTGTCGACCCAGTGTTGGGGTGGCGACTTGGGAGAAATATGTGCAAGATGGAATTTGTATCTCCTGTCCAGTTGGCTTATCCTCTTCTTGAAGCCGTCTTTGCCGACTGTAAATAGGAACCATGTGTTTGGCTATGTGAAAGGTGATAGCCTCTGTGATTTCTATGTGTCTGCGGCACAGGAGGTTGGTGGCACCTGAATTGGGGAGGACGGGCTCTTGGTAATGGCTGAAGTGGAATAAGTGGAATGGTATCAAATACATCAAACACATGGTTTCCATGTGTTTAATGCCATTCCATTCGCACTGTTCCAGCCATTATTACGAGCCGTCCTCCCTTCGGCAGCCTCCACTGGTCTGCGGGATGTTTTTTCGTAGGGCGTTACACTTGATGGCTTGTTGTGGCTGAGGGGCTTTGCTGCTGTCGGGTGCTTTTCTTTTACCATGCAATCGTCATAAAGTAGAGGATGGTTATTCTTCAAAGGATTGAATACATTTGTGGTGTTGCCTGTTTTTGTAGCCACAACTCTGAGGCATTTTTTGTACAACACTTGCATTTGGTTGACATTGGTTTTCCTGTAGCTGAAATACTGCCATACCACCGAAGACGTGCCCCTCTTTGGCACCTATTCCAAGTTCTCGTTAGCACTAATGTTTCAAACTCTGAGTTAAAGCCACAGAGTTTATAAACCTCATACTAAACCTCTAAACCTAAACCGCCCTTTCTCTCCTCACCAGCATCTTCTAACTGCACGCTCAACGCAAGGATGCTTGTTATTGACCAGCATGTGCATGTCATGCAGAGTGAGAGAGCCTGCTTGTGGTTGGTCAGCATCCTCTGTGCATGTAGAGTGAATGAACAAAGTCTAGCACATCTCATTGGAGGAGGTACCGTACTCTAGTTTTTGATGTATTAACAGAGTGTCAAAGAAAGGAGAACATTGCAGCCTCTTGGGAAATGGATATTGCACATGTCAATATCGCAATTTCGATCTGAATTTGATTACTCATGCAGCCCTAACACATTCTCCCCCTGACACACACGTACATACTACACATGTGCACACACGCACACACATACATGTACACACACGTACAGTACATGTACACACACACACACCTTCTGACGGTTACATAATCCACTAGTGAAAAGGCAGTCATGGCCACTCCTACAAATCCACTGCAGTTCTTACTAACCAGTACTGTCATTCACTGTGCCCTCTAAGAAACACAAAAAGAGAGAGAGGATGGGAGAGAGATAGGGGGGAGACAGGGGGAGAGAGGGATAGAGAGAGAGAATGGGGAATATATTTTTTTAAAGTTCTGGGCGGGCATGTTACGAGAGAAAGAGACCGCACCTGAGAAGCGGTGGGAACACATAAGAAACAAGATGGTATACATAGGAGATGGCAGAGAGGCAGGAGAGAGGGGGAGGCATGGTGAGAGAGAGAGACAGTGTTCTGCTGTAGTGAGTCAGCAGTGACCTGATCTCTCAGGGGAATGTGTGTGTGTGTGTGTGTGTGTGTGTGTGTGTGTGTGTGTGTGTGTGTGTGTGTGTGTGTGTGTGTGTGTGTGTGTGTGTGTGTGTGTGTGTGTGTGTGTGTGTGTGTGTGTGTGTGTGTGTGTGTGTGTGTGTGTGTGTGTGTGTGTGTGTGTGTGTGTGTCAGACTGAGATGCACATTGGACTAACACAAAAGAAAATGCCACAGACTGCAGCTGAGCTCTTAAGGAGCCCCCGCCCTTCCTACACATGCTCCGCAGGCATGCACATCACCTCCATCTACATTTTGCTGAGCCTTGCAGTTACCTGGCTGAAGAGTCTCCTGAGCACAGCCCATCCCTGCAACACAGACACAGAGAAATGGTTAGTTTGAAGCAGTGTGTGTACTGTTTAACATGAATTCAATATTCAAAAACGATGTTAACTACTAAATACTATGTTAAGTGTGTGTCAGTCAGTAGTCAGTTCTCCTAGATTTACAACCCATTCCATTGCCTAATGAACTGGTTTGCTTAGGAAATAATGAGACGCTTCAGCTCAGTGAGATGCTGTGAGAGAATGACCTAAATAATTTATCTTTCGCCAAAGCTCGTTCTCCCTCTATCCCTCTTTCTATCGCCATCTCACTCAGTCTCCATCTGCGACTTGTTTGACTGGATAATCCTCCTGCACTGTTCCTTTCATTTATTTATTTTATATTTAAGCAATAAATCCAGTGGAGGTGTGGCATATGGCCACTATATCACAGCTAAGGGCTATTCTTAGGCGCAATGCGTCGTGCCTAAGAACAGCCCTTAGCCGTGGTGTATTAGCCATATACCACAAACCCCCAAGGTGCTTTATTGCTATTATAAACTGGTTACCAACGTAATTATTATTAGCAATAAGAATAAATGTTTTGTCATGACTGTGGTATACGGTCTGATATACCATGGCTGTCAGCCAGTCAGCAGTCAGGGTTCAAACCACCCAGTTTATAATCTTCTATATACAGTAACGGATGCAAGGATGTCAGGTGATACAAATAATATTGGTAGCAAGGGTCTTGTTCATTAGGCACCAAAATGAAGGAGAAAAAAAAGGGAAGGGCAACCTGAACTCATCCAACATGAAGCGCTCATTTTTGTTTTTCAATTTCAAAACGTCTTCCAATTGACGCCCTAATGAACACCGCCCAGGTGAGTCATTGAGAACAGATTCTGTGCCAAGTTGTGGGTGACTCTCTGTGTGTGGTGACTGAGCCGGATCAGGTTGGGTGTAATATTTGAGAGGCCTACTATGCATAAGTGTCTCGAAGCTGGAGCCCAACAAAAGAGACAAGATCAGCAGGATGCAGCAGAATGCTAATAATACCCCCAGCTAATTATAACACGCTACAGTCAGTCTGCAGTCTGCCACACGCTATTCCTTCTCCTCCCAGCCAGGCCTTCCTTTTACACTTCACCATACACTGGCTTTCACAGATGGAAGAGGATGGGAGATCTGGGGTGTATTCATTAGCACACACCGTAGCGAAACACTTTGCATCAGAAAACGTGTTGTAACAAAAACGAGAACTTGTTGTTGGACAAATTCAGACATTCGGCGCGTATACTTTCGTTTGGTACCTGGGGAATACACCTTTGATCATCGACCTGACTCTTAACCACCGAGAAAATATTGACAGAATCGACCAAAAAACCTGCAGCAGTGGCTGTATTTCTGTGAACATAACATTATAGCCGATCGATTAGAAAGAAGCCAATTTACTAGCCTAATCGCTGGACTCAATCACACACTTGTAATTGCACACATTGAAATTGTCACACTGTAGTGTTGCCATGCCTCTGCTATCAACCCATCACAGTCCAGGGGACTCCTTGTTTCCTCCAATCAAATCAAATGTTATTTGTCACATGCTTCGTAAACAACAGGCGTAGACTAACAGTGAAATGCTTACTTATGGGCCCTTCCCAACAATGCAGAGAGAAATAACAGAAAATGAATACCACGTAATAATAAAAGTAATACTAAATATATAATGAGTAACGATAACAGGATAGATCATTAACAGTAGCAGAAGCATAAGTGATGAGTAAAAAAAGTTAGTGCATAAAGGGTCAATACAGATAGTTAAACTATTTAGCAGTCTTATGGCATGGTGGTAGAAGCTGTTCAACGTCCTGTTGGTTCCAGTCTTGCCATGTGGTAGCAGATAAAAACAGTCTAGATTGGAGTTTGATTTAGTCACATGCACAGGGTCACAGATGTAATTGCAGTGTACAGTGAAATAGTTACATTCTAACAGTGTAGGTGTGAATGAAATTATATGAATAATAATAATAATAATACAAATGATAATATATGCAGTGTCTTCAGAATGTATTCACATCCCTAGACTTTTTCCACATTTTGTGGTGTTACAACTGGAATTTAAAAAGGATTAAATTGTTTTGTGTCACTGGCCAACACACAATACAAAGTGTCAAAGTGGAATAATTCTTTACATTTTTTTTATTTATTTTTTATTTTTTATTTTTACAAATGAATTAAAAATGAAAAGCTTAAATGTGCTTAGCGATCGGTGTCCCGTCAATGGGACAGTTGTAAATCATGCAGCGCCTTGTGTCACGATCGCAGATTTTAGAGAAACAACAAATGTCGGTACATATAAGTGTCTTATCGGCTGAAAGCTTAAATTCTTGTTAATATAACTGCACTGGCCAATTTACAGTAGTTATTACTGAGAAAAAATGCCATGCTATTGTTTGAGGAGAGCTCATAAAAAGAACCAGACTTCACTATATCATTAAGGGTGTAGTATATCCTATAGGACACCAAATTTGGTCAGAGAGCGACGCCTTCATGGCACGCCGATGACGAGGGCGGTCTTCACTTGATCGACTCTAACTTTGTCAAATAAGCACCAATCAGGATCAAACAAAGCTAGCTAGATAGCCAATGAGTTGGGCTTTACGGAAACACTGTATATGTCACAAAATGTAGCTGCTAACCTTTTTTCGACAGCATGCCTTTTCCTTTTGGACAAAAAATGTAAGAATATTCAGAGTTATGAAGTTATGAAAACTGGTTGTTTTGCAAATGTTGAACTTATAATATGGCTACTAATACTAATACTATTATTGCACACAGTGAGTCCATGCAACTTATTATGTGACCCGTTAATAAATCTTCTTAGGGATAGCCCCCTTTTTAAATGTTTTGCCTAAAATGACATACCCAAATCTAACTGCCTGTAGCTCAGGCCCTGAAGCAAGGATATGCATATTCTTGGTACCATTTGAAAGGAAACACTTTGAAGTTTGTGGAAATGTGAATTGAATGTAGGAGAATATAACACAATAGATCTGGTAGAAGGAAATACACCATCTACCACCATCTTTGAAATGCAACAGAAAGGTCCCACTTACAGCCATCACTCTGGTTCTAATTCCGAGGGTGATCAAGTGAAGACCACCCGCGTCATCGGCGTGCCATGAAGGCGTCGCTCACTGTCCCAGTGACGGGACGCCGATCCCTAAGGACTTTAAAATTATATTTAATGACTACCTAATCTCTGTACCCCACACATACAATTATTTGTAAGCTCCCTCAGTCGAGCAGCAAATTTCAAACACAGATTCAACCACAAAGACCTAGGAGGTTTTCCAATGCCTCAAAGGACACATATTGGTAGAGGGGTAAAAGGAAAAAAGACATTGATATTGAATATCCGTTTGAGCATGGTGAAGTTATTAATTACACTTTGGATGGTGTATCACTGAAAAAGATACAGGCATCCTTCTTAACTCAGTTGCCAGAGAGGAAGGAAACCGCTCAGGGGTTTCACCATGAGGCCAGTGGTGACTTTAAGATAGATAGAGTTTATTGGCTGTGATAGAAGAAAACTGAGGATGGAACAACAACATTGTAGTTACTCCACAATACTAAGCTTATTGACAGAGTGAAAAGAAGGAAGCCTGTACAGAATACAAATATTCCAAAATATGCATTTTGGATGATGCTCCAGTACTGCCCGCATCGGAGTGATGGAAGAGGGAAGAGGCGTTGTCATGCCATCTTCACAGCCATGTTGGTGTGTGTAGACCTAATCAAATGTATTTATAAAGCCCTTCTTACATCAGCTGATATCTCAAAGTGCTGTACAGAAACCCAGCCTAAAACCCCAAACAGCAAGCAATGCAGGTGTAGAAGCACGGTGGCTAGGAAAAACTCCCTAGAAAGGACAGAATCTAGGAAGAAACCTAGAGAGGAACCAGGCTATGAGGGGTGGCCAGTCCTCTTCTGGCTGTGCCGGGTGGAGATTATAACAGAACATGGCCAAGATGTTCAAATGTTCATAGATGACCAGCAGGGTCAAATAATAATAATCACAGTCGATGTCGAGGGTGCAACAGGTCAACACCTCAGGAGTAAATGTCAGTTGGCTTTTCATAGCCGATCATTAAGAGTATCTCTACCGCTCCTGCTGTCTCTAGAGAGTTGAAAACAGCAGGTCTGGGACAGGTAGCACGTCCGGTGAACAGGTCAGGGTTCCATAGCAGCAGGCAGAACAGTTGACAGTTTCAGTTGAAACTGGTGCAGCAGCACGGCCAGGTGGACTGGGGACAGGCGGGCGAGGACTTTGTATGCATCGTGGAAGTTAGAGTAGCAGTGGTCAAGAGTATTAGCTCTACGTGTTGTGCAATCAATATGCTGATAGAATTTAGGTAGCATTGTTCTCAAATTTGCTTTGTTAAAATCCCCAGCTACAATAAATGCAGCCTCCGGATATATAGTTTCCAGTTTACACAGAGTCCAGTGAAGTTCCTTGAAGGGCCGTCTTGGTGTTCGCTTGAAGGGGGGGGGGGGGGTACACAGCTGTGACTATAACTGACAAGAATTCTCTTAGTAGGTAGAATGGCCAGCATTTGATTGTAAGGAATTATAGGTCGGGTGAGCAGAAGGA
Organism: Salvelinus alpinus; assembly: GCF_045679555.1. Taxonomy (NCBI): domain Eukaryota; kingdom Metazoa; phylum Chordata; class Actinopteri; order Salmoniformes; family Salmonidae; genus Salvelinus; species Salvelinus alpinus. The sequence goes on along the minus strand of NC_092106.1, from coordinate 2,663,675 downwards.
CTTGAGTTCCTGTATGTTGTTATGATTACACCATGAGTTGTTAATCATAAAGCATACACCCCGCCCTTCCTCTTACCAGAGAGGTGTTTATCTCTGTCAGCGCGATGCATGGAGAAGCCCGGTGGCTGAACCGATTCCGACAACATATCCCAATACATATCTTATGTTGCCTTGTGGATTTATTTTAGAAAGTCATTTAGATTGAAACCAGGCAAACACCCCACATATTCATCTTTGTGGATGAGGCTGGTTTCAACTTGGCCAAAACATGGCGGCGAGGAAGGAATGTAATTGGGAAAAGTGCCACAGTGGATGTCCCGGGCCAGAGGGGTGCCAACATCACAATGTGTGCAGCAATATCCTCTGACGGATTGCTGTTACACAAACCGCTAATTGGGCCATTCAACACCGATCGTCTCATTTCATTCCTGGATGACCTCTATGGAAGGGTTGTGCCAGGTGAGGAAAGGGTTGCAGTGAGGCGAAATCAGCCAACGTTTCTAATTGTATGGGACAATGTGGCATTTCACCACTCCCGTGCAGTGTCACATTTTCTCCCACCTTCCTCAACCCCATAGAGGAATTATTGTCCTCATGGAGGTGGAAGGTTTATGACCACAATCCACATGATTAAATGTCCCTCCTGGACGCAATGAATGCTGAATTCCTGGACATATCTGCAGAAGATTGCCAGGGATGGACCAGGCATGCCAAAAGATTCTTTCCTAGATGTATTGCCCAAGATGACATAAGATGTGATGTGGATGAGAACCTGTGGCCAAATGCAGAAGACAGGGTTGACTAGCATTGCTACTGTATCTGTATCGGTTGTGGCGTACAGCAGGTCAGCCACCAGGGGGAGGCTCGTCGAGGCCTGGTGACAGACGGTGTATACATCACGAGGCGATGGCTCCATCTGCTGGACATGCCAGGTCTCGACGGGCTCTCCGGCCAGGACAAATTGGGGATTGGTGAGTAATCAAGGGCTGATTGCTCACCAGCTGTACAACCTCCATAAAGCTGCCAGAAGGGCAGCACACAGGGGAGAGACTGGGGGAGGAAAGGTCTCCCGTATAGTTGGGGACGGTACCAGAGGGAGTTCAGTTTTTGATCCCCACAGGATACAGCAAGACCCAGAAGACGGTATCCCGGAGAGGGTCTCTTGGGGAAGACCTATTTTCTTTTGGACTATTAGTTTAATAAACACCTTTGAAACTGAGCTAATCCTACTTGGTCCGTGTCTGATCTGTGTAAACGTTTTGACCCAACCCCCTGGTCTGCCACACAGTAGATGGTGTATATACAAATTCTTGTATTTTGGAATCACTCAATGACAAAAAATTACATAAAAAATACTGAAGCATATTGCATCATGTCTGATTCATTCCTGTTACATATACTGCATTGAATTCTAAACAGTTGAGAGGTGTCATTCTTGTTTTGTAAAGAAATGTTACAAAATAAAACAATGTGTAATGCTACCTGTTAGTGTTTTTTAGGTCGTTGTTTTATGAGTTTTATTTTTTATTTCACCTTTATTTAACCAGGTAGGCTAGTTGAGAACAAGTTCTCATTTGCAACTGCGACCTGGCCAAGATAAAGCAAAGCAGTTCGACACATACAACAACACAGAGTTACACATGGAGTAAACAAACATACAATCAATAATACAGTAGTAAAATCTATATACAGCATTTGCAAATGAGGTAGGATAAGAGAGGTAAGGCAATAAATAGACCATGGTGGCAAAGTAATTACATATAGCAATTAAACACTGGAATGGTAGGATGTGCAGAAGATAAATGTGCAAGTTGAGATACTGGGGTGCAAAGGAGCAAGATAAATACAGTATGGGGATGAGGTAGATTGGATGGGCTATTTACAGATGAGCTATGTACAGGTGCAGTGATCTGTGAGCTGCTATGACAGCTGGTGCTTAAAGCTAGTGAGGGAGATATGAGTCTCCAGCTTCAGAGATTTTTGCAGTTCGTTCCACTCATTGGCAGGAGAGGTGACCAAAGGAAGAATTGGCTTTGGGGGTGACCAGTAAGATATACCTGCTGGAGCGTGTGCTATGGGTGGGTGCTGCGATGGTGACCAGTGAGCTGAGATAAGGCGGGGCTTTACCTAGCAGAGACTTGTAGATGACCTGGAGCCAGTGGGTTTGGTGACGAATATAAAGCGAGGGCCAGCCAACGAGATCATACAGGTCGCAGTGGTGGGTAGTATATGGGGCTTTGGTGACAAAATGGATGGCACTGTGATAGACTGCATCCAATTTGTTGAGTAGAGTGTTGGAGGCTATTTTGTAAATGATATCGCCGAAGTCGAGGATCGGTAGGATGGTCAGTTTTACGAGGGTATGTTTGGCAGCATGAGTGAAGGATGCTTTGTTTCCGAAATACGAAGCCGATTCTAGATTTAATTTTGGATTGGAGATGATTAATGTGAGTCTGGAAGGAGAGTTTACAGTCTAACCAGACACCTAGGTATTTGTAGTTGTCCACATATTCTAAGTCAGAACCATCCAGAGTAGTGATGCTGGAAGGGCGGGCAGGTGCAGGCAGCGATCGGTTGAAGAGCATGCATTTAGTTTTACTAGCATTTAAGAGCAGTTGGAGGCCATGGAAGGAGAGTTGTATGGCATTGAAGCTCATCTGGAGGTTAGATAACACAGTGTCCAACGAAGGGCCAGAGGTATACATTATGGTGTCGTCTGCGTAGAGGTGAATCAAAGAATCACCAGCAGCGAGAGCGACATCATTGATGTATACAGAGAAGAGAGTCGGCCTGAGAATTGAACCCTGTGGCACCTCCATAGAGACTGCCAGAGGTCCGGACAACAGGCCCTCCGATTTGATATACTGAACACTATCTGAGAAGTAGTTGGAGAACCAAGCGAGGCAATCATTTGAGAAACCAAGGCTGTTGAGTCTGCCAATAAGAATGTTGTGATTGACAGAGTCGAAAGCCTTAGCCAGGTCGATGAATACAACTGCACAGTAATGTCTCTCATCGATGGTGGTTATGATATCGTTTAGGACCTTGAGCGTGGCTGAGGTGCACCCATGACCAGCTCTGAAACCAGATTGCATAGCGGAGAAGGTACGGTGAGATTCGAAATGGTCGGTAATCTGTTTGTTAACTTGGCTTTCAAAGACCTTAGAAAGGCAGGGTAGGATAGATTAAGGTCTGTAGCAGTTTGGGTCTATAGTGTCTTCCCCTTTGAAGAGGGGGGTGACCGTGGCAGCTTTCCAATCTCAGAGGATACGAAAGAGAGGTTGAACAGGCTAGTAATAGGGGTTGCAATAATTTCGGCAGATAATTTTAGAAAGAGAGGGTCCAGATTGTCTAGCCCAGCTGATTTGTAGGGGTCCAGATTTTGCAGCTCTTTCAGAACATCAGCTATCTGGATTTGGGTGGAGGAGAAGTGGGGGAGGTTTGGGCGTGTTGCTGTGGGGAGCGCAGGGCTGTTGACTGGGGTAGGGGTAGCCAGGTGGAAAGCACAGCCAGCCGTAGAAAAATGCTTATTGAAATTCTCAATTATTGTGGATTTATCGGTAGAGACAGTGTTTCCTAGCCTCAGTACTGGGAGGAGGTGCTCTTATTATCCATGGACTTTACACTGTCCCGGAACTTTTTTGAGTTTGTACTACAGGATGCAAATTTCTGTTAGAAAAAGCTAGCCTTAGCTTTCCTAACTGCCTGTGTATATTGGTTCCTAACTTCCCTGAAAAGTTGCATATCACGGGGGCTATTCGATGCTAATGCAGAACGCCACAGGATGTTTTGTGCTGGTCAAGGGCAGACAGGTCTGGAGTGAACCAAGGGCTATATCTATTCCTAGTTCTACATTTTTTGAATGGAGCATGCTTATTTAAGATGGTGAGGAAGGCACTTTTAAAGAATTACCAGGCATCCTCTACTGACGGGATGAGGTCAATGTCATTCCAGGATACCCCGGCCAGGTCAATTAGATAGGCCTGTTCACAGAAGTGTTTTAGGGAGCGTTTGACAGTGATGAGGGGTGGTCATTTGACCGCAGACCCATTACGGATGCAGGCAATGAGGCAGTGATCGCTGAGATCTTGGTTGAAAACAGCAGAGGTGTATTTGGAAGGCGAGTTAGTTAGGATGATATCTGAGGTTGCCCGTGTTTACGGATTTGGGGTTGTACCTGGAAGGTTCATTGATAATTTGTGTGAGATTGAGAGCATCAAGCTTAGATTGTAGGATGGCCGGGGTGTTAAGCATGTCCCAGTTTAGGTCACCTAGCAGCACGAGCTCAGAAGATAGATGGGGGGCAATCAATTCACATATGGTGTCCACGGCACAGCTGGGGCCAGAGGGTGGTCTATAGCAAGCGGCAACGGTGAGAGACTTGTTTCTGGAAAGGTGAATTTTTAGAAGTAGAAGCTCGAATTGTTTTGGTACAGACCTGGATAGTAAGATAGAACTCTGCATCAGATTGCAACACCGCCCCCTTTGGCAGTTTTATCTTGGCGTAAAATGTTATAGTTAGGGATGGAAATTTCAGGGTTTTCCTAAGCCAGGATTCAGACACGGCTAAGAAATCTGGGTTGGCAGAATGTGCTAAAGCAGTGAATAAAGCAAACTTAGGGAGTAGGCTTCTAATGTTAACATGCATGAAACCAAGGCTTTTACGGTTACAGAAGTCAACAAATGCACCTGGGGAGTAGTAGTGGTGCTAGGCACTGCAGGTCCTGGATTAACCTCTACATCACCAGAGGAACAGAGGAGAAGTAGGATAAGGGTACGGCTAAAGGCTATAAGAACTGGCCGTCTAGTAAAAGGAGCAGGTTTCTGGGCACGATAGCATAGATTCAAGGCATAATGTACAGACAAAGGTATGGTAGGAAGAGAATACATTGGAGGTAAACCTAGGCATTGAGTAATGGAGAGATATAGTCTCTAGAGACGTTTAAACCAGGTGATGTCATTGCATATGTGGGAGGTGGAACAACATGGTTGGTTAAGGCATATTGAGCAGAGCAGGGTTGGCGCCCCTCCTTGGGTTGTGCCGTGGCGGAGATCTTTGTGGGCTATACTCGGCCTTGTCTCAGGATGGTAAGTTGGTGGTTGAAGATATCCCTCTAGTGGTGTGGGGGCTGTGCTTTGGCAAAGTGGGTGGGGTTATATCCTTCCTGTTTGGACCTGTCCGGGGGTATCATCGGATGGGGCCACAGTGTCTCCTGACCCCTCCTATCTCAGCCTCCAGTATTTATGCTGCAGTAGTTTATGTGTCGGGGGGCTAGGGTCAGTTTGTTATATCTGGAGTACTTCTCCTGTCTTATCCGGTGTCCTGTGTGAATTTAAGTATGCTCTCTCTAATTCTCTCTTTCTCTTTCTTTCTCTCTCTCAGAGGACCTGAGCCCTAGGACCATGCGTCAGGACTACCTGGCATGATGACTCCTTGCTGTCCCCAGTCCACCTGGCCGTGCTGCTGCTCCAGTTATAACTGTTCTGCCTGCGGCTATGGAACCCTGACCTGTTCACCGGACGTGCTACCTGTCCCAGACCTGCTGTTTTCAACTCTCTAGAGACCGCAGGAGTGGTAGAGATACTCTTAATGATCGGCTATGAAAAGCCAACTGACATTTACTTCTGAGGTGCTGACTTGCTGCACTCTCGACAACTACTGTGATTATTATTATTTGACCATGCTGGTCATTTATGAACATTTGAACATCTTGTCCATGTTCTGTTATAATCTCCACCCGGCACAGCCAGAAGAGGACTGGCCACCCCTCATAGCCTGGTTCCCCTCTAGGTTTCTTCCTAGGTTTTGGCCTTTCTAGGGAGTTTTTCCTAGCCACCGTGCTTCTACACCTGCATTGCTTGCTGTTTGGGGTTTTAAGCTGGGTTTCTGTACAGCACTTTGAGATATCAGCTGATGTACGAAGGGCTATATAAATAAATTTGATTTGATTTGATTTGGCTAGAGGCTCTACAGTGAAATAAGACAGTAATCACTAACCAGGACAGTAATGGACAAGGCATATTGATATTAGGGAGAGGCATACGTAGCCAAGTGATCGTGTGGGTCCAGTGAGTGATTGTGCTGGCTGGGGACACGGCGATTCAGACAGTTAGCAGGCCGGGGATAGCAAGCTAGCAGTTAGCAGGCCGGGGCTAGCAAGCTAGCATAAGGGCCTTAGAGGGACGTCGCGATGGGGGAAAGTCTGTTTTTTCCTCCTCGTGCGGTGACGTCGATAGACCAGTCGTGGAATTAGTAGGGTTCCAAGTAGCAGAGGGGAGAGGGGTCCAAGTCCAATTGGCAAAATGGGTATAGTGGTCCAAGAAACTGGCCGGTGGATCAGCTAACAGTCTAATATAGATAGCTAGCAGGACACGGTTAGCAGAATGGGCCTTCAGGGGACATCGCGCCGGAGGGGCCTGTTGGGATCCTCAGGCAGATTATGTTGGTATTCCAGTCGTGAAGGATCGGTGGGGTTCCGTGCCCCGTACCTGCAGTAGAAGGGGTCCGGATATTGTAGCCGAGGAGTGGGCTTCAGGAGTAGCCCATGAGCCCTAGCTGGGAAATGGGTCTAGCATGGGCTAGCCCCAGTCTAGTTGGTGCTTGCTCCGGGACGGAAACATTAGCCGGGAGTAGTCAACCCGGGTTGCGGTTAGCTAGCTGCTATGATCTAGATGAAAGGTTTCAGAGTTTGCGGTAGGAATCCGGGGATATGGAGAGAAAAATAGGTCCGGTTATGCTCTGGTTTGAAACGCGTTGTACGAACTGGCGAGAGCTTTCCGAGCTAAAGGTTAGCTGATGACCGCTAGCAGTGATTAGCTGACTGATAGCTGGTAGCTAGTTAGCTAGCTTCAGTTGAGGTATTCCAGTTTGGAGGTAAATAGAGGTACTTTAGAAAAAAAACAGATCCACACCACATTGGGTGAGGCGGGTTGCAGGAGAGTATTTTGAAGTTCAGGTTTAGGAAAAATATTAAAAAGAATGCGAAGAAAAATATACATAGGACGAGACAAGACAAAGACGTCTGACTGCTATGCTATCTTGGATTCATATAAGAGTGACAAGGTGTGCTTGTTGGGTGACAACCTTTGCTAGTGTTATGGAAGAATGAGTTGATTTGAGACATGTATGAAGTGTTTTGTTAGTTTTAGTGGATTTTGGATGTGAAATGAACTGCTGTGCCAAGCTGAAAGTTGGTTAGGAGAACTGTGTGAAGAGTTTTGAAAAAGTGACCTAAGTATTGAGAAATGGGTCCTAGCGATTGTAAAAAAAACTGTAAGAAAACCAGACGGCACAATTTTCTGGATTTTTTTATTTACGGATAGCCAGGGGCCCACTTCAACACCCACTTCAACACTCACTTCAACACACATACATAATTTACAAACAAAGCATTTGTGTTTAGTGAGTCTGCCAGATCAGAGGTAGTAGGGATGACCGGGGATGTTCCCTTGATAAGTACGTAAATTATACAATTTTCCTGTCCTGCTAAGCATTCAAAATGTAACTAGTACTTTTGGGTGTCAGGGAAAATGTAAGGAGTACAAATAACATTATTTTATTTGGGAATGTAGTGGAGTAAAAGTACAAGTTGTCAAAAATATCAATAGTAAAGTAAAGTACAGATACCCCCAAAAAACTACTTAAGTAGTACATTAAAGTATTTTTACCTAAGTATTTTACACCACTGCCTGTCAATCACAAACGATTGCAGGGAAACGCAGTACGCGGTCTGTTCCCGCCTCCCGGTGAAATTTGTGCGCGCTGTTGTTGATTGCAGTCCAATTTCTCTATGCAGAGGAGGGAGAGAGAATGATGCTTGTGCTTCGCACGTCCCATGTAAAGTAAGTTGTAACAATAAGTCGAAATCCTCTTAGCTAACCTAATTATGGTTCTGGTATATTTATTTATTTACTTTCAAATTTCATATAGCCAGCCAGAAAGGGCTCCCGAGTAGCGCAGCGACCTAAGGCACTGCATCTCAGTGCTACAGAAGTCACTACAGACCCTGGTTCGATTCCAGGCTGTATCACAACCGGCCGTGATTGGGAGTCCCATAGGGCGGCGCACAATTGGTCCAGCGTCGTCCGGGTTTGGCCGAGGTAGGCCATCATTGTAAAAAATTATTTGTTCTTAACTGACCTGCCAAGTTAAATAAAGGTTAAAAGAAAAGAAAAAGAGTTGTAGTGCATAGGCTATTTATTGTGCTTTGATTGACAACTGTACAGCAAGTGTCAACTAGGTTATAAAAGGTGTCGGACTGAATAAAGTCGATCTCCTATATCCCTTTGCCATTCATAAATCATGCAACGTGGTTATATGTCCATGGTATCGCGTCGGGTCAATTAAACCAACTAGGATTTCCTAAGTTTCTTTTCCTAGGGCTTGCCAGACAGTGATGCTAAAGTGAGTGACAGGTCTGGTCAGTCAGTCAGTGTAGCCTTCCGAATAACACCGGTGAGAGAGACATTCATTTGGCTCCCTAATTTGCATAGGCTACTGGTAGGTTTAGGCCTTTTGGCGATTATCTGCAGATAAATTCTGAAAACATTCGATGAAGACGGTGAAACAATAGGTAGTGGGGAGCCTCATTCTGGTCCAAATATGATCATTCAGGCCCTCGCGTTATCCAGGCATTAAAATGGAACTCAACAATATAAAAAAAAATGTATTGACCTTAGTAGGAAATCAACTAAATGTATTAAATAAATCAATTTGTTTATAAGATATGAACAGAATGTGTCTGTGATGAATATTTCCTGCAACTTTCTGAAGAGGCAACGAGAATGCCCCTGTCTGTGTGTGTGTGGTGCACGAATCTACCACTTTGTGTAGCCATTAGCGATGATGCTAATGAAAACAGTCTTCTGGTAGATGGAAAGGCTTCCCCAAAAACCTTCTCAATTAATAAATGTTAACTACAAAGTAGACTATGCTTACCTGGCAGAATGATATCATGATGACTTTCATCAATTTAGAGGGTATTTGTTTTGCAAACTCTAACATCACATGTGCGCTCCAAAAACATAGCTTAACAACAGCCTCTTATTTTTGGGATGTTACTACTGTACATCCCAACAATATATTTCTCAGATTTTTCCCAAACTCAAAAGTGGTATCCTGATGTGGCTTAGTATTGTTGTGGACTTAAACTACAAAATTGGATGTTATTTAAAAAAAAATTAAAGTGTGATTTTGAGCTTGAAAATCTGAAGAAAAAAATGCAAACCTGTGAAAAAAATTTGGGACAAAAGGGAATTTAGGAAGGAACAAAACGGAATCAGGCAACAACAAAAAAAAAGTATTTTATAGGGCCTTACCTAATTATATATTTTTGTATTAATTTATATATAATACTTAAGACTGATAACCCTTTTATTTTTTTGTAACTTTTGATGGATTTTTCAAGTTAATGTGAGATATTTAGTGAATTTATATTTTAATAAAATACATAATTTGAAGTACAAACATCATTGTGACAATTAATATCTTGCAGTAAAACCATGAACAAGACTTTAATCTTAAGAGACATTGAGCTCATAAATGTTCAGTCATGTCTTTTTTTGCAACAGAATACCACAACACATTTTTCCAATCTGTGAGATAACCTCGATAAAGTACTCAATAATTTCGCTGTGTATTTTGGATGGCATTAGAAAGTACCAGAGGCCACCAAAATAGAGAGCCTTCGGCAAAAATGGGGAGGTGCCTGGCTGGCTACTTTTTCCATTTGGCTGGCTACTCTATGTACTTGTGGAAAACACAGTATGATGCAAAGGAAGGATTGTGGATATGGATAGGCAGCGGCTTAGTCCGCTAGACCACCCTAGGCCATGCCATGTTGAAGACACCGGACATGAGGGCTCAGGGAACAAGTAGGCCCTGTTCTGAAATAGATTTTTCCCTCCTCTCCTCCTTTAGGTAGGCTATTCTGACATGGCTGGATAGGGTACATCAATGTGACAGGATCCTTGCTGTCACGTATGTAGCCATGTCAAACCAATGATTAGGCTTACATCAAGGAAAGTAAGGAAGGATGCATTTTGCATTTTGGAGGAGAATTCCCACCCCACCCCCAGTCACTTCTCTGACTGCAGTCTCCCGACCATCCCCCCATTAGAGGAGCGTGTTAAACTCATCATGTTCATCCTCACTTAGCACAGGTCAGCGCAGTCCACTCTCTCTGTCATACACACACACGGCGTGATGGAAAGCTGACAACACTTATTTCTTGGCATTCACAACAAAAACATTGTCAAATAAACAAATAGACTCGGCTACATCAGACTTGCAAGACTCACTTCCCTGACGTGTGGTTTCTGTGGCTGATGTAGTTCGCTTTATTGATCATTCCCTAGCTTCCTGTGTCAACGTCACCACTAATGGAGACGCACCTACCACTACAACTAGCCTAGATGGCCTGGCGCATCTCGATCCCACTGCAGTTGTGGTGCACACCTCTCTCTTAACTTCCTTGTCTGTACACTCCCCCCAAAAAACACAAGAACTCGGCTATTACCCTGAAAAAATCTGTCGCAGTTGAAACGATCAATAAAGCGTACTACATCAGCCGCACGTTAGGGAAATGAGTCTTGCGTTACTTAATCTTTTTAATCTTTATGTCTTGGCTATTTCTGGTGTACAAGCATAGCTAAGCTAAACAACTTATAAAGTAGTTTAGAGGCTTGGGAAGTATACTGTAATAGAGCGTATTTTGAAATACCAACGGTATGATTTAATACCCCCGAAATATTTTAAATATTTGTTATTTTTAAATAAATATCTGCAGTCAACTTGTGCACTAGGTTAAGAGATAAAGCAGATTGTGTTCTTCATTTTGCCTGTTGCATTTTTTTCATTATGAAGCCATTCCCCCAAGCAGCTGATTGAGCCAGGCACATGATATGTTTGTTTTAGGCTTGGGCGGTAACCAGATTGTCATACCGATCTTGTGCCATCCCGGGATATTCAGTAACTGAACACAAGGGGTGCTATTTCAATCCGAAGATTAGCAATGCTAACAAGTACATGCAAATTCCCATAGTGAATGTTAGCTAAATGCTAACGAATGCATGCAAATTTTATACAGTCTCTGACAAGCTATTTGCAGGACAGACATCCCAGCCCATAAAAGTTAGATATACAAGTAACTCAAAAATGCTACTCAGTTTGCTGTACGCACAAAACAAATATTAGACAGCAAGGCTCTTGATCCAGAAGGAGATTCTCTGCTGTTACCAAGAGGAGTTTGAATGCAAGATGGTAACCACACAGGGTCCCCACAAGGGTTCATGCTTAGCCCATCCTGTACTCCCCTGTGGCCACGCACATCTTCAACTCTACACATGTTTTCACAACTAAAGATATTTCATTAAACTGTTGACAACCCCTATGTCTGTGCGCTTGAGAAAGGAATGGAGGGGAAAAGAGATGGAAACACATGGTGGGTGACATATTCTGTAGCTGAAGGTAATGTGTCAGCCTATTAATTATGAAAATATAACAAAATCCCTATTACTAGGCTATTCAAAATCAAATACAAATCCACTATAATTGTAGGGCAACTCTGTACGCTGCCCTGCATTATCAATGAACCCACAGCATCGCCTAGGCCTATACGTTCTCCTCCAGACTAATGGATAGAAAGTTTGGAGCTTAGCGTAAGGTAACCAGACAATCCAGAATGCGTAATAATACAGCACACCCAAAAGCAATTACTAGAACTTGTTTAATTTTGGGGAATAACCTATACTAATTATATACCCAACTTTTGTCTTAAAAAAAAAAAAATTATCCTTTGCGTAATATGCAGTAGGCTATGTACACAAGGCACAATCATCCTTTTTTTATTTTATTTTTTTAAATGGGGGAGCTTCGGCTCTTATATACAGTGCATTCGGAAAGTATTCAGAACCCTTGACATTTTCCACATCTTGTTACATTACAGCTTTTTTCTAAAATAGATTCAAATTTTTTCCCCCTCAATCTACACACAATACCCCATAATGACTAAGCGAAAACAGGTTTTTAGAAAGTTTAGCAAATGTGTTAAAAATAAAAAAACAGAAATAAGTATTCAGACCCTTTGCTATGAGACTCAAAATTGAGCTCAGGTGCATCCTGTTTCAATTGATCATGATTGAGATGTATCTACAACTTGATTGGAGTCCACCTGAGGTATATTTAATTGATTGGACATGATTTGGAAAGACACACCTGTCTATATAAGGTCCCACAGTTGACAGTTCATGTCATAGCAAAAACCAATTAATGAAGTCAAAATAATTGTCCGTGGAGCTCCGAGACAGGATTGTGTCGAGGCACAGATCTGGGGAAGAGTACCAAAACATTTCTGAAGCATTGAAGGTCCCCAAGAACACAGTGGTCTCCATCCTTATTAAATGGAAGAAGTTTGGAACCACCAAGGCTTTTCCTAAAGCTGGCCGCCTGGCCAAACTGAGCAATTGAGGGAGAAGGGCTTTCGTCAGGGAGGTGACTAAGAACCTGCTGGTCACTCTGACAGAGCTCCAGAGTTCCTCTGTGGAGATGCGAGAACCTTCCAGAAGGACAACCATCTTTGCAGCACACCACCAATCAAGCCTTTTTGGCAGGGTTGCCAGACAGAAGCCACTCCTCTGTAAAAGGCACATGACAGCCCACTTGAAGTTTGCCAAGAGGCACCTAAAGGACTCTGAGACCATAAGAAACAAGATTCTCTGGTCTGATGAAACCAAGATTGAACTCTTTGGCCTGAATGCCAAGCGACACGTCTGGAGGGAACCTGGCACCATCCCTACGTTGAAGCATGGTGGTGGCAATATCATGCTGTAGGGTTGTTTTCAGCGACAGGTACTGGGAGACTAGTCAGGATCGAGGGAAAGATGAATGGAGCAAAGAAAGATCTTTGATGAAAACCTGCTCCAGACCGCTCAGGACCTCAGACTGGGGTGAAGGTTCACCTTCAAAATGGACAATGATCCTAAGCACACAGCCAAGACAATGCAGGAGTGGCTTCGGGACAAGTCTCTGCATATCCTTGAGTGGCTCAGCCAGAGCCCAGACTTCAACCCGATTGAACATCTCTGGAGAGACCTGAAAATAGCTGTACAGCGATGCTCCCCATCCAACCTGACAGACCTTGAGAGGATCTGCAGAGAAAAATGGGAAAAACTGCCCAAATACAGGGTTTGCCAAGCTTTTACCGTCATACCCAAGAAGACTCAAGGATGTAATTGCTGCCAAAGGTGCTTCAACAAAGTATTGATAAAGGGTCTGAATACATATGTAAATGTTGTACTTCCGGTTTGTATTTTTTTACACATTTGCAAAAAATTCTAAAAACCTGTTTTTACTTTGTCATTATGGGGTATTGTGTGTAGATTGATGAGAAAAAAACGAATGAATCAATTTTTTAATAAGGCTATAACGTATCAAAATGTGGAAAAAGTAAAGCGGTCTGAATACTTTCCGAATGCACTGTACACATACATTTACATTCCACACTCTGACATTGCTCGTTCTAATAGTTCTTAATTCCTTTCTTTTCTTTTTGGGATTTGCGTGTATTGTTTTGTATTGTTAGGTATTACTCCACTTTTGGAGCTAGGAACATAAGCATATCGGTACCCCGCTATAACATCTGCAAAATACTGTATGTGTACGCGACCAATAAAAATGTATTTGATTAAGTAGCTACAAAGTTAACAAACCAAATGCACAACTGCAGAGCATTTAGTGCATTTTAGACCGTTAACTAGATTTTGCCATTACATTTAAGAGGTTAAGTTTTCTGCCTAAATAGATATACCCAAAAGTAACAGCTATTCATGTGTAATTACATGATTCTGACAAGCAAAAACCTGACCTAAAAAAATGTTTTAGTAAGTGGTGTTAGGTGTGGTTACGGGACGTTTCCGACCTCTTAACCAGGTAGCAATAGTTTGCATTATGCATAAAAGGTTATAGGCCTTGCTTTGTCCCACCCAGGTCAACTGCATATCTCATTGGCTACGAGACTGTCAATGTGCCATAGTAGCCAATCCCCTGTATAATGGATGCCTACAGCGCGTAAGCAGGCAACATCATATTTTTGATGCGTATTAAGTCATACATCATCAGATAACAATGGGCTAGATTTGTTCCTACCAACCTAAGGATTCATTTGATACCCCCCATGTAGCTATTGCTCAAACACATACCAAATTGAAGCTTACCTTGTAAGATGTTTGCTGTTTGGTGAAAATGTTGTGTAAAATAAACATTTTGACTCTCTGGGCTGGTGATCAATAACGGTAGGTCACAGGCAGACAAATAAGATATTCTCATGATTTGTGGAGTCCCGGCTTTCGGTGTCTATCAACGTATTGCATGTTTATTTCGTTTATGCTTCACAACGATAACCGGAATGTAGTACCATCTTGAAATTAGTTAATTGGCTCGGCCTTCCCTTATACATTCGTATGCCCATATTTGGTAGTAAGTTGAAGGCACAAATCAATAGCCAAGATTCTCAGGTTTCTGCAGACACCCTGCTTTTGCAGCAGATATCGTATACCGTTCTCATACCAGACTGAATTGAATAAAAAATCTAATAGGGTCCCCAAATATGGGGACTTTACATTTTAGAGGAAGTTAAAACTTCTTATGGCTGAAGGGGAAGTATTGAGTAGCTTGGATGAAAGGTGCCCATTGTAAACGGCCAGCTCCTCAGTCTCAGTTGCTAATATATGCATATTATTAGTAGTATTGGATAGAAAACACTCTAAAGTTTCTGAAACTGTTTGAATTAAGTCTGTGAGATTAACAGAACTCATATGGCTGGCTAAAACCTGAGAAGTTCCACTTCCTGTTTGTATTTCTTCTGGGGGTGCCATATTTTCAACCAAGCTCTATTCAAAATACAGAGACATATGGATGAGTTTTCACTTCCTACGGCTTCCACTAGATGTCAGCAGTCAATAGAACTAAGTCTGATGACTCTAATGTGAAGGGGGGTCGAAGGAGACAGAATTTAGTATGAGGTGCCATGAGGTGACCATGCATTCAACAGGCGCGTTCACGTGAGGGGCAGCTCTGTTCCATCTCTCAATTGAAGTCGATGTAGTTCTCCGGTTGGAACATTATTCAAGATGTATGTTAAAAACATCCTAATGATTGATTATGTACTTAATTTGAAATGTTTCTTCGACCGGTAATATCACTTTTTGAAGTTTTTGTCCGATATAACGCTGACCAGAATTAGCATTTGCATATGTAAACCAGACGCGCTAACAAAAGAAGGTATTTGGACATAAATAACGGATTTTTTCGACCAAAACAAACATTTATTGTGGACCTGGGATTCCTGGTGTGCTTTCTGATGTAGATCATCAAAGGTAAGGGAATATTTATCATATATTTTCTTGTTTATGTTGACGCCATCTTTGCGGCTGTGGTGTTTTACTTTTGAACGCCGTCTCAGATTATAGCGTGGGTTTCTTTTTCCGTAAAGTTTTTTTGAAATCTGACACAGCGGTTGCATTAAGGAGAGGTATATCTATAATTCCATGTGTATAACTTGTATTATCATCTATATTTATGAGTATTTCTGTTGAAACGATGTGGCTATGCAAAGTCTTGATGTTTTTGCAACTAGTGAATCTAGTCGCCTCAATGTAAACTCTGATGTTTTTATATAAATATGAATTTAATCAAACAAAACATGCATGTATTGTGTAACATGAAGTCCTATGAGTGTCATCTGATTCAAATAATCGAAGGTTAGTGATTAATTTTATCTCTATTCTGGTTTTTGTGAAGCTATCTTTAGCTGGAAAAAATGGCTGTGATTATTGTGGTTTTGTGGTGACCTAACATAATCGTTTGTAGTGCTTTCGCTGAAAAGCCTATTTGAAATCGGACCCTTTGGTGGGGTTAACAACAAGATTACCTTTAAAATGATATAAGACACATGAATCTCTGAGGAATTTTAATTATGAGATTTCTGTTTTTTGAATTTGGCGCCCTGCACTTCGACTGGCTGTTGTCATATCGATCCCGTTAACGGGACTTCAGCCATAAGAAGTTTTAAGATATCTAGCTGGCAAACATTTAGTTGTGAATTCAATACTGTAACTATATTGAACAAAAATATAAAGACAACAGGCAAAACATTTCACAGATTTTACAGTTCATATAAAGGAAATCAGTCAATTTAAATTCATTAATTCGGATTTCACATGATGGGCAGGCACGCAACCATGGGTCGGCCTGGGGGGGCATAGGCCCACCCACCCACTGGGGAGCCCAGCCAATCATTCTCTGGCAACAGCTCTGGTGGACATTACTGAGGTCAGCATGCCATTTGCACGCTCCCAGAAATATTAGACTTTCACTACTGTTTGCCAGCTAAATATCTTATAACTGACCATAAGCTTAACTATTTAAGATGGGCGTAAAGCATTCTCTCCATTTCAGGGCTCCAGCTATGCATTTGGGTTGCTAACTTGCTAGCGGCTAGCTTGCAAGATCAAGCTTCTTGGTTGCAGTTAGTTTATGTTTGCTTGTGCATGTTAGCATTTAGCTAGCATCCACTATGGGAATTCACTAGTAATTGGTAAGCATTTCTTAGCCTTTTTTACATTTGGAAAGCAGTAGCACCCCCTTGTAGCACTGCCAGTAATACCGTATACCCCGGTATGGTACAGGAACAGTAGGAAGGTATGAACATCTTGATACCGCCCAACCATAGTAGCTTATGCTTTGCATTTCTGCATCCATGTCGCATAGAGGGAGAGAGTGATGGAGACCTGCCCGAGTCAGCATTATTATCTACTTTCATAGAGCTTTGGTCAAAAATAGTGCTCTAGCCTAGATGGAATGGTTCCATTTTGGATGCATCCTACCTAGCTAGGTGTCATTAACACAGACCTTACAGTATAATTTCCAGTCGGGATGCGCGCGGCAGGCATCGTTCTTAAAAAAGGCGTCGTTCTCTACAGGCGTCGTTCTCCGAGTGTGGCGAGAGTGCATTTGTAGTCAGAGCCCGTTGAGGACACTGGGAGGCCTGTGAAGAAGCGTACAGTTGGTGAGCCTAGAAAGGCAGGAGAGGCAGGCTCCATTCAAAGGATCAATACTAGAGAGAAGGGTGGTGCCGCCCACATCCCGGCCCCACAATAGCTCCCCTGTGGGCCCCAGGCGGCACTCCACATAATGGGTTTTTGTCAAACATGGAGAGAGCCTATTCAGGAACCAGAGAAGCTTTAAAGTGGCTGGAGGTGTCTCTCTCTCTCTGTATTCCTCAACTCTCAATCTCTCTCTCCCATCTCTCCCTCCCTCTGATGAGATGATGGAAACGTAACACTTTAACGCCCACTGTTAAACATCTGGTAAACGTGTCTGTACGTGATCAAAAAATAAAATAACACCAGCACATGGCTGAGCTCTTTAATCACCACTTCATTAAGTCAGGATTCCTATTTGACTCAGCCATTCCTCCTTGTCCGTCCAACATTTCCTCATCTCCCACCTCTTCTAATGCGACTATCCCCGATGCTCCTCCCTCATTTTCTCCTGCCTCGCTACACATTTTCTTCCTGCAGGCCGTCACCGAGTCCAAGATGCTGAAGGAGCTACTTAAACTTGCCCCCCAAAAAACATCTGGGTCATATGGTTTAGACCCTTTCTTTTTTAAGGTTGCTGCCCCTATCATCACCAAGCCTATCTCTGACCTTAACCTGTCTCTCCTGTCTGGGGAGGTTCCCATTGATTGGAAGGCAGCCACGGTGCGTCCTTTATTTAAAGGAGGAGATCAAGCAGATCCTAACTGTTATAAGCCAATTTCTATTTTGCCCTGTTAATCAAAAGTGTTTGAAAAACTTGTGAATAATCAACTGACTGGCTTTCTTGATCTCTATAGAATTCTCTATAGTATGCAATCGGGTTTCCGCTCAGGTTATGGATGTGTCACTGCAACCGTAAAGGTCCTAAATTATGCCCTTGATTCTAAGCAATGTTGTGCAGCAATATTTATTGACTTGGCCAAAGCTTTTGATATGGTAGACCATTCCATTTTTGTGGGCCTGCTAAGGAGTATATCAAAGAGTGCAGTGTATAAAGTCAGAACATCTGCTGCTAGTCATAGAGTGTTCTCTCTGCTACCGCACGACATGTGGTACCGGAGCGCCAAGTCTCGGTCCAAGAGGCTTCTAAACAGCTTCTACCCCCAGGCCTACCCAGACTACTTGCATTGCCCCCCCCCCCCCCTTTTACGCTGCTGCTACTCTCTGTTATTATCTATGCATAAGTCACTTTAATAACTCTACCCACATGTATATATTACCTCGACTAACCGCTGCCCCAGCACATTGACTCTATACCGGTTTCCCCCTGTATATAGCCTTGCTATTGTTATTTTACTGCTGCTCTTTAATGATTTGTTACATTTTTTTTTGTTTTTGTTTTCTTAAAACTGCATTGTTGGTGAAAAAGGGCTTGTGAGTAAGCATTTCACTGTTGTATTATTTGTCACATGCACCTGTTGTATTCGGCGCATGTGACAAATAACATTTTATTTTATTTGTCTCAGCCACTGCTTGTGACCAATGGAGTACCCCAAGGCTCGATCCTAAGCCTCACGCTCTCCTGAATTTACATCAACAACATAGCTCAAGCAGCAGGAAGTTCTCTCATCCATTTATATTCAGATGATATAGTCTTATACTCACCTGGCCCCTCCCCGGATTCTGTATTAAACGCTCTACAACAAATCTGTCTTAGTGTCCAACAAGCTTTCTCTGCCCTTAACTTTGTTCTGAACACCTCCAAAACAAAGGTCATGTGGTTAGGTAAGAAGAATTCCACTCTCCCTACCGGTGTGATTACTACCTCTAAGGGTTTAGAGCTTGGAGGTAGTCACCTCATACAAGTACTTGGAAGTATGGATAGATGGTACACTATCCTTCTCTCAGCACATATCAAATCTGCAAGCTAAGGTTAACTCTAGACTTGGTTTCCTGTATTGTAATCGCTCCTCTTTCACCCCAGCTGCTATTGTTATTTATAAAAAAATATATATATATTTAACCTTTATTAAACTAGGCAAGTCAGTTAAGAACAAATATTTTTTTTCAATCACGGCCTAGGAACAGTGGGTTAACTGCCTCGCTAACCCTGATTCAGATGACCATCCTACCCATGCTAGATTATGGAGATGTAATTTATAGATCGGCAGGTAAGGATTCTCTCGAGCGGCTAGATGTTCTTTACCATTCGGCCATCAGATTTGCCACCAATGCTCCTTATAGGACACATCACTGCACTCCATACAACTTTATAAACTGGTCATCTCTGTATACCTGCCGGAAGACCCACTGGTTGATGCTTATAAAACCCTCTTAGGCCTCACTCCTCCCTATCTGAGAGACCTCCACATACAACACCGGTTCTGCCAGTCACATTCTGTTAAAGGTCCACAAAGCACACACATCCCTGGGTCGCTCCTCTTTTCAGTTCGCTGCAGCTAGCAACTGGAACGAGCTGCAAAATAACACTCAAACTGGACAGTTTTATCTCAATCTCTTCATTCAAAGACTCAATCATGGACACTTACTGACAGTTGTGGCTGCTTCACGTGAAGTATTGTTGTCTCTACCTTCTTGCCCTTTGCAGTGTTGTCTGTGCCCAATAATGTTTGCACTATGTTTTGTGCTGCTACCATGTTGTGCTGCTGCCATGTTGTGTTGCTACCATGTTGTTGTCATGTTGTGTTGCTACCATGCTGTGTTTTCATGTGTTGCTGCCATGCTATGTTGTTGTCTTAGGTCTCTCTTTATGTAGTGTTGTGGTGTCTCTGTTGTCGTGATGTGTGTTTTGTCCTATATTTTTTAATCCCAGCCCCTGTCCCCGCGGGAGGCCTTTTGTCTTTTGGTAGGCCGTCATAGTAAATAAGAATGTGTTCTAAACTGACTTGCCTAGTTAAATAAAGGTTAAATAAAAAAGTAAACGATTCTAGATGAGATCCTAATAAACACTTTTGACACTTTTGACTCCATCTTGTGGCTGATCTTTGTAATTACCAAACCGGAAATAGTTACTAAATGGCACGCCTCAGCAGCTTATTACCACAGAAGATTTGCCACTCCAAACCAGTCTCGTACGTTTTTAAAAAGGTGCATTTCTGAAATTCAATGCATGAAAAATGCTCATTAGATGTCCAGAGATGCCTGAATAAATGTTCCCAAAAAATATTATAGGCACTCGAAAAATTCAGGTTGCACGTATTTAACTTTGGGTGTTAAGTGAGGTAAACCACACATTTTATGATGCTTTATATACAATGAGAATGTTTATATATCACGTCAAATAATGAAAACTTACAGATCTCTTTATTTAACATACAGTATACACTGAACAAAAATATAAAAGCAACATGCAACAATTTCAAAGAGTTTACTGAGTTACAGTTTATATAAGGAAATCTGTCAATTTAAATGAATTCATTAGGCCCTAATCTATGGATTTCACATGACTGTTGGTCACAGATAACTTTTAAAAAAAAGGTAGGGGCGTGGATCAGAAAAAAGTCAAGGGGTCCGTGCATTATCATGCTGAAACATGAGGTGATGGCGGCGTATGTGTGGCACAACAATGGGCCTCAGGATCTCGTCAAGGAATCACTGTGCATTCAAATTGCTATCGATAAAATGCAACTGTCTTGGTTGTCCGTAGCTTATGCCTGCCCATACCATAACCCCACCGCCACCATGGGGCATTCCGTTCACAACATTGATATCAGCAAACCATGTGCCCACACAACGCCATACATGCTGTCAGCCATCTGCCCGGCACAGTTGAAACCGGGATTAATCTGTGAAGAGCACACTTCTCCAGCGTACCAGTGGCCATCGAAGGTGAGCATTTGTCCGCTGAAGTTGGTTGCGACGCCGAACTGCAGTCAGGTCAAGACCATGGTGAGGACAACGAGTACGCAGATGAGTTTCTGACAGTTTGTGAAGAAATTCTTTGGTTGTGCTTTCATCAGCTGTCTGGGTGGCTGGTCTCAGACGATCGCGCAGGTGAAGAAGCTGGATGTGGAGGTCCTGGGCTACGTGGTTACACGTGGTCTGCTGTTGTGAGGCCGGTTGGACTTACTGACAAATTCTCTAAAACAATGTTGGAGGCGGCTTATGGTAGAGAAATGAACATTCAATTCTCTGGCAATAGCTCTGGTGAACATTCCTGCAGTCAGCATAACAATTGCACACTCCATCAAAACTTCAGACATCTGTGGCATTGTGTTGTGTGACATAACTGCACATTTTGGAGTGGCCTTTTATTTCCCCCAGCCCAAGGTGCACCTGTGTAATGATCATGCTGTTTAATCAGCTTCTTGATTTACCACACCTGTCAGGTGGGTGGATTATCTTGGTGAAGGAGAAATGCTCACTAACAGGGATGTAAACAAATTTGTGCACAACATTTGAGAAAAAGAAGCTTTTTGTGTGTATGTAAAATTTCGGGGATATTTTATTTCCGCTCATGAAACATGGGACCAACATGTTGTATTTATATTTTTGTTTAGTATATTTGAATGTTAACTGCCTATGGGCTCCAATTTGCATGTGCAAAAAAGGTTGGTTGAGAGAATGCCAAGAGTGTGCAAAGCTGTCATCAAGGCAAATACTTTGAAGAATCTAAAATCTAATGTATATTTTGATTTGTTTAACACTTTTTTGGTTACTACATGATTCCATATGTGTTATTTCATAGTGTTGATGTCTTCAGTATTATTTTACAACGTAGAAAATAGTAAAAAATTAAGAAAAACCCTTGAATGAGTTGCTGTGTCCAAACTTTTGACTGTTACTGTATATACGGTAGGATGCTGCTTTTATAAATTGGGTTTACGTTTAGTGCAAGCCTTTCACAATGCAGAAATACATCGTTGAAATTGAGTGTTTTGCACCCCTTTATGTCCGATGTTACATTGTATAGCTAGTTTTTTCCCCCCACAGAAATATGTTATTTGGGTCTCCTTGGGCAGTCCTAATCACTGCTTAAAGGGATACTTTGGGATTTTGGCAATTGCCCTTTATCTACTTCCCTAGAGTCAGATGAACTCATTGATACCATTTTTATGTCTCTGTGTCCAGTATGAAGGACGTTATAGGTAGTTTAGTGAGCCAATGCTAGCTAGCATTAGCGCAATGACTTGAAGTCTATGGGTATACGCTAGTATGATTGTAAATAAATACTTTAAAAATATATATCTGTAAAATACTGAAGACGTGTACGTAAAATGCATTTTTCCCCAAACAATCTTATCTGGAATTTATTAACATTGACAGCATATCAACAATTCCCTGGGCAAGTCTGGGGAATATATCTAAGGATAAACACACACAATTTGGTCAATGCAGTTGCTTCTGAAGCTCAGACTTTGGCGAAATTAAAGTACACTGAATTTAGACTACCAAACGCCTATTTAGACCCAATCACCATCTCTTCAAAGTAAGTTACAAAATATAGTTCTGTTTGTAACACCCTCTATGAAATAGACTTTTAAATCATGTGTAATTTAATGTATTGAGCTTTGAAATTATTGATGTATGTCCATTTTAAAATGGTAAAATTCATAAAAATGTATGATAAACTAAGGAAAATGTTTATTTCCTTCAAGGTTTGACATTTTTATGTTTACTTTTTGAAGATACAACTATTAAATGGACCAAAATACCAACAAATCTCAAAATTGATAGGTAGATGCAAAAATATAATTTCGGCCTGGCCTCAGTTTACATGCAAGGAAAACTGGGTCCTGGCTTCTATGGGTTAAGAGGCTCCTTTAAGTAACAGGACAGGACCTCAGTCAAATCAAGGTACTCAACACCCCTAAATGAATGACAAATGGAAAGGAAGACCCTCACATCAAACTCTGAACCCCAGGAAAGGGAAATGTTTACACTCAAATACTGATGGTATTAGGCAGATCAGAGACCATTTGAGTTACTGACAACAGTACAGGGTGGCAGGTAGTTCAGCGGTTAGAGTTTTGAGTCACACAAAATCGTTACAAATTGGGGACAGCGGTGGGACAGCGGTGGGATCAGCATCTTAACTAGCGAACAGCGATTTGCTAACTTTAGATGGTTAGCTGCATGGGAAAATGGAGGGAGAAGTCGAACAACCCGGGAACAGCAATCAAACAACACCCAGCTGACCGACAGACGGTGGTGGATCAACCGGGTGCCATGGACAGGCGGATTGACTGGCCGGTATTACTGCCAGAATCTTTAGAGGGAAAAAAGTTGAATGGACCGCTAGCAGCGCAAGTGAATGGATGGTGCACGGCAGATCGTTTGAACTTTCTCATGCTGTTGCTGAGGGGAAATGTGCAGAGATTTTTTAGTACTTTACCTCAGGATACCAAGAACGATTACAACAGAGTGAAAGTTGCTTTGCAGAAGCATTTTGAACCACCGGAACATGCTGACTGGGATCGTGCTTTTTTTCAGGACAAAATACGTAAAGTGAGTGAGTGCATTCATGGCTTTGTGCATGATTTAAGCAGGATAGCTTCAAGGTCTTATCCAGATTATAGCACGAGCACACGTGATTCACTGGCACGAAACCATTTTATTACACACATTGGGTGCAGTGATCTTCGTATGCACCTGCGGATGGCAGTACCAAAATACGTTGGAAGAGTGGCAATCAGCATTGCTTCAGCTCTTGATCAGATAAGGCAGCTAGACTTGCTGGAAAGCAAAGACACTGCACAATACAAAGTGAACATGTGTGGGACAAGCAAGGTTACTCTGCCTCCAGCTGGAGACAATGTCAGAGTTCCATAAGAGATGTTCGAGTCATTGTGTGAGAGCATTGCACAGTTGCGGACCAAGATGCAGTATCTGGCAGCGAGGAAGCCACATCAGAGGGAGACATACCAAAGCAGCAAAGCATCTACAGGGTATTCTACAGTAGCAACGGTGACGCGACGGAGGACACAGACTGGTCCCGTATGTCTCAGTTGTTAGAGCATGGCACTTGCAAAGCTAGGGTTGTGGGTTTGATTCCCACAGGGGACCAGTACAGAGTTGTATGCACTCACTACTGTAAGTTGCTCTGGATAAGAGTATCTGCGAAATCACTAAAATGTAAACGTAAATCTAGGTTCCCCAGGAGCGACAGAGGATGACCTATGCCGACCAATATCAAGGCCTGCTGGCACTGTGGTTGCACATCGCACATGACATTTCTTTCAGCTTTTAATGTTTTTATTAATTTGTAAAAAAAAAAATACAAAATTTAAACACAATTCCACTTTGACATTATAGGGCATTGTGTATAAGCCAGTGACAAAACATTTACATTTAATCCATTTTAAATTCAGGCTGTAACACAACAAAATGTGGAAAAAGTTGAAGGGTTTGAATACTTTCTGAAGGCAAGTTTTTCTGAGCAAAATAATTGTGGTGGCTTCAAAACAGCACCCCCTGTCAGTCGTCTAGTGTATATATAAATAATTGGTTTCCAGTGATACACTTATATTCCAATAGGCCTACTAAAAAACATCTAAACTATGTCAGTGAGCTGAAAGACACACTTAAAATGCAAACGGCACAAACTGACGTTTGGATCTGTTCCTTCACTCAAAGTCTGCTATACTATAATCATATGAGAATATCAACATATCGTTCATCTCAGAGCTCGTTCTGGGCAGACGATGCGCTCTGATAAGTACGCCGAGAGGAAAGACGGTTCACAGAACATACAGGCAGCTGTAGTCGAACACATACCTGCACTCCTGACCCGTGGGAAGGTGTTCACAGACCACACGTGAGAATTCAAAGCAGAATCAAATGTAGGCTAACTGTAGCATCTTAAGTAACATTTATTTTTAAGATATCGTAAATATCATTTTTACACTTGTGCTTTCATGTTTGAGGTTTTTTAGAAAACAATCATACCACTTTTCCAAGTCTGCCTCTATTCAATAATAACAGACTCAAACTCTTGACCCAAAATAGACATAAAATAGAGGTCACATTCACTATCCTGGGCACAATAACTGATGGTGTTTCGCTTTAGCCACTATGCATAATAACACTAATTGTAAAAACAAAAACAAAACAAAATGTCTTCCCTGACAGTAAAGTTTTAAAATACTTTCGACAGTTAAAAAAAACATATACAGTACCAGTCAAAAGTTTGGACACACCTACTCATTCCAGGGTTTTTCTTTATTTTTACAATTTTCTACATTGTAGAATAATAGTGAAGACATCAAAATTATGAAATAACAGGCATGGAATCCTGTAGTAACCACCCTTTGCCTTGATGACAGCTTTGCACACTCTTGGCATTCTCTCAACCAGCTTCATGAGGTAGTCACCTGGAATGCATTTCAATTAACAGGTGTGCCTTGTTAAAAGTTAATTTGTGGAATTTCTTTCCTTCTTAATGCGTTTGAGCCAATCAGTTGTGTTGTTACAAGGCAGGGGTGGTATACAGAAGATAGCCCTATTTGGTAAAAAGTTGTCACGTTCCTGACCTATTTTATGTTATTTTTGTATATGTTTAGTTGGTCAGGGCGTGAGTTGGGGTGGGCATTGTATGTTTTGTGTTTAGATCACTGTTAATCAGCCTTATATGGTTCTCAATCAGAGACAGGTGGTTTACGTTTTCCTCTGATTGGGAACCATATATAGGCTGGCTGTTCACACTGTTTGTTTGTCTCCTGTGTTTGTGTCTGCGCACCACACGGGATTGTTTCGGCGTGTTATTTCGTTTATGTAGTCTGTTTCCTGCTCGTGAGTTCTTCGTGTCTTTTATGTAAGTTCCATGTTCAGGTTTCGTCTACGTTGTCCGTTTGTTATTTTGTATTTCTAAAGTATAGTTCGTGTCAGTGATCGTCTGTTTTTTTCCAATAAATCATTATGTCATCACACCTCGCTGCGCATTGGTCTACCGATCCTTCTCTCCTCTCCTCGTCCGAGGAAGAGGAGGACGACACCCGTTACAGAATCACCCACCAACCGAGGACCAAGCGGCGGGGGAGAGCTCAACAGAGCAATCAGGACTCGTGGACTTGGGAACAAATCATGGAAGGAAAAGGACACTGGGCGCACATTGGGGAATATCGCCGCGCTCGTGAGGAGATGGAGGCAGCGAGAGCCCAACAGCGGTGGTATGAGGAGGCAGCAAGGAGACGTGGCTGGAAGCCTGAAAAGCCCGTGAGTACTACCCAAAAATTTCTTGGGGGGGGCTAAGAGGTAGTGGGCCAAGGGCAGGTAGGAGACCTGCGCCCACTTCCCAGGCTAACCGTGGAGAGCGGAAGTACGGGCAGACACCGTGTTACGCAGTAGAGCTGCACGGTGTCTCCTGTACGTGTGCACGCACTCTCCCTGTGGTGCGTGTCTCCAGCCCAGTGCCTCCAGTTCCGGCACAACGCACGAAGCCACCTGTGCGTCTCCTGAGTCCTGGACACACTGTTACTTCTCCCCGTACTAGTCCTGATGTGCGTGCACTCAGCCCGGTGCCACCAGTGCCGGTACCATGCACCAGGCACAGAGTACGCTTTGAGAGTCCAGTGTGCCCTGTTCCTGCTCCCCGCACTAGCCTGAAAGTGCGTGTCCTTAGCCCGGTACCTCCAGTTCCGGCACCACGCATCAGGTCTACAGTGCGCCTTAGCCGGCCAGAGTCTGCCGTCTGCCCAGCGGCGCCTGAACTGCCCGTCTGCCCAGCGGCGCCTGAACTGCCCATCTGCCCAGCGGCGCCTGAACTGCCCGTCTGCCCAGCGGCGCCTGAACTGCCCGTCTGCCCAGCGGCGCCTGAACTGCCCGTCTGCCCAGCGGCGCCTGAACTGCCCGTCTGCCCAGCGGCGCCTGAACTGCCCGTCTGCCATACGCCGTCTGAACTGTCCGTCTGCCATGAGCCTGCAAAGCCGCCCGTCTGCCATGAGCCTGCAAAGCCGCCCGTCTGCCATGAGCCTACAGAGCCGTCCGCCAGACAGGAGCCGCTAGAGCCGTCCGCCAGACAGGAGCCGCTAGAGCCTTCCGCCAGACCGGATCAGCCAGAGCCTTCCGCCAGACCGGATCAGCCAGAGCCTTCCGCCAGACCGGATCAGCCAGAGCCTTCCGCCAGACCGGATCAGCCAGAGCCTTCCGCCAGACCGGATCAGCCAGAGCCTTCCGCCAGACCGGATCAGCCAGAGCCTTCCGCCAGACCGGATCAGCCAGAGCCTTCCGCCAGCCATGACCGTCCAGAGCCGTCAGCGAGCCATGACCGTCCAGAGCCGTCAGCGAGCCATGACCGTCCAGAGCCGTCAGCGAGCCATGACCGTCCAGAGCCGTCAGCCAGCCATGACCGTCCAGAGCCGTCAGCGAGCCATGACCGTCCAGAGCCGTCAGCGAGCCATGACCGTCCAGAGCCGTCAGCGAGCCATGACCGTCCAGAGCCGTCAGCGAGCCATGACCGTCCAGAGCCGTCAGCGAGCCATGACCGTCCAGAGCCGTCAGCGAGCCATGACCGTCCAGAGCCGTCAGCCAGCCATGACCGTCCAGAGCCGTCAACCAGCCAAGAGCGTCCAGAGCCAGCCAGCCAGGATCCGCCAGTCATTCTGGTGTTGCCCCTCATTCTGGTGTTGCCCCTCATTCTGGGGTTGCCACTCATTCCGGTGTTGCCCCTCATTCCGGTGCTGCTCCTTATCCTGATGATGCCCCTTAATGTAGGTGGGGTTATTTGGAGGGTGGGCATTGTGAGGGGGATACAGAAGCGGGGATTGATTATGGTGGGGTGGGAACCACGCCCGGAGCCTAAGCCACCACCGTGGTCAGATGCCCACCCAGACCCTCCCCTAGACTTTTGGTGGTGCGTTCGGAGTACGCACCTTGAGGGGGGGGTTATGTCACGTTCCTGACCTATTTTATGTTATTTTTGTATATGTTTAGTTGGTCAGGGCGTGAGTTGGGGTGGGCATTGTATGTTTTGTGTTTAGATCACTGTTAATCAGCCTTATATGGTTCTCAATCAGAGACAGGTGGTTTACGTTTTCCTCTGATTGGGAACCATATATAGGCTGGCTGTTCACACTGTTTGTTTGTGGGTGATTGTCTCCTGTGTTTGTGTCTGCGCACCACACGGGATTGTTTCGGCGTGTTATTTCGTTTATGTAGTCTGTTTCCTGCTCGTGAGTTCTTCGTGTCTTTTATGTAAGTTCCATGTTCAGGTTTCGTCTACGTTGTCCGTTTGTTATTTTGTATTTCTAAAGTATAGTTCGTGTCAGTGATCGTCTGTTTTTTTCCAATAAATCATTATGTCATCACACCTCGCTGAGCATTGGTCTACCGATCCTTCTCTCCTCTCCTCGTCCGAGGAAGAGGAGGACGACACCCGTTACAAAAGTCCATATTATGGCAAGAACAGCTCAAATAAGCAAAGAGAAACGACAGTCCATCATTACTTTAAGACACGAAGGTCAGTCAATCCGGAACATTTCAAGAACTTTGAAAGTTTCTTCAAGTGCAGTCGCCAAACCATCAAGCGCTATGAGGAAAGGAAAGGAAGACCCAGGGTTACCTTTGCTTCAGAGGATATCTTCATTACAGTTATACCAGCCTCAGAAATTGCAGCCCAAATAAATGCTTCACCGAGTTCAAGAAACAAACACATCTCAACATCAACTGTTCAGAGGAGACTGCGTGAATCAGGCCATGGTCGATTTGCTGCAAAGAAACTAGTACTAAGAGACACCAATAATAATAAGAGACTTGCTTGGGTCAAAAAACACGAGCAATGGACATTAGATCGTTGGAAAGCTGTCCTTTGGTCTGATGAGTCCAAATTTGAGATTTTTGGTTCCAACTGCCGTGTCCTTGTGAGACGTAGAGTAGGTGAATGGATGATCTCCGCATGTGTGGTTCCCGCCATGTAGCATGGAGGAGGGGCTGTGATGGTGTGGTGGTGCTTTGCTGGTGATACTGTCTGTGATTTATTTAGAATTCAAGGCACACTTAACCTGCATGGCTACCACAGCATTCTGCAGCGATACGCCATCCCATCTGGTTTGCACTTAGTGGGACTATCAATTATTTTTCTCTTCAGGACAATGACTGAAAACATAACTCCAGGCTATGTAAGCACTATTTTACCAAGGAGAGCGATGTAGTGCTGCATCAGATGACCTGGCCTCCACAATCACCCTACCTCAAACCAAGTGAGATGGTTTGGGATGAGTTGAACCGCAGAGTGAAGGAAAAGCAGCCAACAAGTGCTCAGCATATGTGGGAACTCCTTCAAGACTGTTGGAAAGGCATTCCTCATGAAGCTGGTTGAGAGAATGCCAAGAGTCTGGAAAGCTGTCATCAAGGCAAAGGGTGGCTACTATGAAGAATCTAAAATATTAAATATATTTTGATTTGTTTAACACTTTTTTAATTACTACAATATTCCATATGTGTTATTTGTCATTTATGATGGCTTCACTATTATTCTACAATGTAGAAAATAGTAAAAATAAAGAAAAATCCTTGATTGAGTAGATGTGTCCAAATTTTGGGCTGGTACTGTATATACAGTACCTTGTTTTATGCTATCTGAGTGACTCAAACATTATAACAAAATCAATTGGGGCCCCATGCCATGACATTTTTTAGATACACTGCTCAAAAAAATTAAGGGAACAGTTAAACAACACAATGTAACTCCAAGTCAATCACACTTCTGTGAAATCAAACTGTCCACTTAGGAAGCAACACTGATTGACAATACATTTCACATGCTGTTGTGCAAATGGAATAGACAACAGGTGGAAATTATAGGCAATTAGCAAGACACCCCCAATAAAGGAGTGGTTTTGCAGGTGGTGACCACAGACCACTTCTCAGTTCCTATGCTTCCTGGCTGATGTTTTGGTCACTTTTGAATGCTAGCGGTGCTTTCACTCTAGTGGTAGCATGAGACGGAGTCTACAACCCACACAAGTGGCTCAGGTAGTGCAGCTCATCCAGGATGGCACATCAATGCGAGCTGTGGCAAGAAGGTTTGCTGTGTCTGTCAGCGTAGTGTCCAGAGCATGGAGGCGCTACCAGGAGACAGGCCAGTACATCAGGAGACGTGGAGGAGGCTGTAGGAGGGAAACAACCCAGCAGCAGGACCGCTACCTCCGCCTTTGTGCAAGGAGGAGCAGGAGGAGCACTGCCAGAGCCCTGCAAAATGACCTCCAGCAGGCCACAAATGTGCATGTGTCTGCTCAAACGGTCAGAAACAGACTCCATGAGGGTATGAGGGCCCGACGTCCACAGGTGGGGGTTGTGCTTACAGCCCAACACCGTGCAGGACGTTTGGCATTTGCCAGAGAACACCAAGATTGGCAAATTCGCCACTGGCGCCCTGTGCTCTTCACAGATGAAAGCAGGTTCACTGAGCACATGTGACAGACGTGACAGAGTCTGGAGACGCCGTGGAGAACGTTCTGCTGCCTGCAACATCCTCCAGCATGACCGGTTTGGCGGTGGGTCAGTCATGGTGTGGGGTGGCATTTCTTTGGGGGGCCGCACAACCCCCCCCATGTGCTCGCCAGAGGTAGCCTGACTGCCATTAGGTACCGAGATGAGATCCTCAGACCCCTTGTGAGACCATATGCTGGTGCGGTTGGCCCTGGGTTCCTCCTTCCACCAACGCCACGTTGCACCACAGACTGTCCAGGAGTTGGCGGATGCTTTAGTCCAGGTCTGGGAGGAGATCCCTCAGGAGACCATCCGCCACCTCATCAGGAGCATGCCCAGGCGTTGTAGGGAGGTCATACAGGCACGTGGAGGCCACACACACCACTGAGCCTCATTTTGACTTGTTTTAAGGACATTACATCAAAGTTGGATCAGCCTGTAGTGTGGTTTTCCACTTTAATTTTGAGTGTGACTCCAAATCCAGACCTTCATGGGTTGATAAATTTGATTTCCATTGATAATTTTTGTGTGATTTTGTTGTCAGCACATTCAACTATGTAAAGAAAAAAGTATTTAATAAGAATATTTCATTCATTCAGATCTAGGATGTGTTATTTTAGTGTTCCCTTTATTTTTTGGAGCAGTGTATATAAAGGAAGAGAAGCTTAGGCCTTGCCCTAGATAAAAAATGATAAGACACATCCCTCCGAGACCTAATCTTTCCACAGAGCCATCTCAGGAATCAGCAAGTAAAGGATTTCCTGTCAGGTCCACCCAGCAGGATGTTGGGTGGTCAGCCTCAGGGAATGCACACAGGCTTGGGCTGAGAGTAGTTCCATTCTATACAATAGACCAAGGAGGCCAGCAATATTCACCAACTCAGGGCTTGCAGCATGACAACGTATTATCAATTTGAACCAGAGTGGGCTAGTGGCAAGAACTGTAGGAGGACGGGCTCATTGTAATTGCTGGAATGGAATCAATGGAATGGCTGAAATGGAATCAATGGAATGGCTGCAATGGAATCAATAAAATGGTAAAAAATACATCAAACACATGGAAACATGTTTGACTCTGTTCTACTGATTCCATTCCAGACATTACAATGAGCCTGTCCTCCTATTGCTCCTCAAACCAGCCTCCTCTGAATGAAACTAATAGTCTCCTTAGGCAGACAGGTTGCCTCAGACAATGTCCCAACATACACGTCTGTGCAAGTACAAGCGTTGGGCTAGGCAGAAATGGACATTCAGGAATTACGGCTTTCTTACATCACTGTCTTTACCTGGCCGTACCAGGCAATTGACAAATTCATTTTTCACTGGACAAGTTAATGGTCCCCCCACAACCCAAGGCACCCAAGGCATTGGTTCCTGCATGAATAACCCCCCCCCCCCCCCCCATTAAAAAGTAAAAGTATTGTCTGTGTTTTTCCGCACCTGCCTACCGGAGTACTGCTAGCTAACGGGAGCGACACCTGCCCTTGGACCACTTCAAGGAGTTCACCCGCCGCTTCCAGGCCGTCTTCGACCATCCACCCGAAGGTAGAGCGGCGGGGGAACGGCTCTTCCACTTGAGGCAGGGGACGAGGAGCGCCCAGGAGGTCGCCCTGGAATTCTGGACCTTGGCCGCCGGAGCAGGATGGAACGGCAGGGCCCTTATCGACCACTACCAATGCAACCTGCGCGAGGACGTCCGACGAGTGTTGGCCTGCAGGGATGCCACCATCACTTTTGACCAACTGGTGGATCTGTCCATCCGGTTGGATAACCTGCTGGTCACTAGCGGACGTCCAGAGAGGGCTCTGTCGGTTCCATCTTCCAGCACCCCTGCTCCGGAGCAAATGGCGCTGGGAGGCGCTGCACGTAGGGAGGCCAGAGGAGGGGCCTTCACGTACACCATCTGTGGCTGCAGAGGGCACACTGCCGGTCGGTGTCGGGTTGGCCCCTCTGGGAGTCGAGGCAGCAGGCAGGGCTCTCTGGCGTCACCCCAGGTGAGTCTGCACCACCCTCATCCAGAGTCCTCTGTTGTCCAAATGTTTATACCTGTTTGTTTTCCTGAGTTTTCCCCGCATTCCCAGCATAAGGCGCTCGTCGATTCAGGCGCGGCTGGGAATTTTATTGACAGAGCGCTCGCCCTTAGTTTAGGGATCCCCATTATTCCTGTGGTTAGACCTTTCCCGGTACACGCTCTGGATAGTCGACCATTAGGATCTGGGATAATCAGGGAAGCCACCATCTCCCTGGCCATGGTGACGCAGGGGGGTCACGAGGAGAGAATAAGTCGCTTAGTCATTGAGTCTCCTGCGTTTCCCGTGGTACTAGGCCTTCCCTGGTTAGCTCATCATGACCCCACCATTTCATGGCAACAGAGGGCTCTCATGGGGTTGTTGCGAGAGTGTTCGGGGAGGTGTGTAGGGGTTTCCGTTGGTGCTACCACGGTGGAAAGCCCAGACCAGGTCTCCACCGTATGCATCCCCCCAGAATATGCCGATTTGGCTCTCGCCTTCTGTAAAAAGAAGGCGACTCAATTACCACCCCATCGATGGGGGGATTGTGCGATAAATCTCCTGGTAGACGCTGCACTTCCCAGGAGTCACGTGTATCCCCTGTCGCAAGCGGAGACGGCGGCTATGGAGACATATGTCTCCAAATCCCTGCGTGAGGGGTACATTCGTTCCTCCACCTCACCCGCCTCCTCGAGTTTCTTTTTTGTGAAGAAGAAGGATGGAAGTCTGCACCCGTGCATTGACTATAGAGGTCTCAATCAAATCACGGTGAGGAACAGTTACCCGCTACCTCTTATCGCCATGGCGATTGAGTCAATGCACGGGGCGCGCTTCTTCACTAAACTGGATCTCAGGAGTGCGTACAACCTGGTGCGTATCCGGGAGGGAGACGAATGGAAGACGCCGTTTAGTACCACCTCGTCATGCCGTATGGGTTGAGGAATGCTCCATCAGTCTTCCAATCCTTTGTAGACGAGATTTTCAGGGACCTGCACGGGCAGGGTGTAGTGATGTATAGCGATGACATTCTGATATACTCCTCTACACGTGCCGAGCATGTGTCCTTGGTGCGCAGGGTACTTGGACGACTGTTGGAGCATGATCTGTATGTCAAGGCTGAGAAATGACTGTTCCTTCAGCAGGCCGTCTCCTTCCTAGGGTGTCGCATTTCCACATCAGGGGTGGAAATGGAGAGTGACCGCATTTCAGCCGTGCATAATTGGCCAACTCCCACCACGGTAAAAGAGGTGCAGCGATTTTTAGGGTTTGCCCATTACTACTGGAGATTTATCCGGGGTTTTGGCCAAGTGGCTGCTCCAATTACCTCACTGCTGAAGGGGGGTCCTGTACGTCTGCAGTGGTCTTTTGAGGCGGACAGGGCTTTTGGGCACCTCAGAGCTCTGTTTACCTTGGCTCCCGTGCTGGCCCATCCAGATCCCTCTTTGGCGTTCATAGTGGAGGTGGACGCGTCCGAGGCTGGGATAGGAGCCGTGCTCTCTCAGCGCTCGGGTACGCCACCGAAGCTCCGCCCCTGTGCTTTCTTCTCGAAGAAGCTCAGCCCGGTGGAGCGGAACTATGATGTGGGGGACCGGGAGCTGTTGGCTGTGGTTAAAGCTTTGAAGGCGTGGAGACATTGGCTTGAGGGAGCTAAACACCCTTTCCTCATCTGGACTAACCACCGCAACCTGGAGTACATCCGGGCAGCGAGGAGACTGAATCCTAGTCAGGCAAGCTGGACCATGTTCTTTACCCGTTTTGTGTTTACCCTGTCCTACAGACCAGGTGCCCAGCATATAAAGGCAGACGCACTGTGCGGGCTGTATGACACAGAGAAGCGGCCCATGGATCAGACTCCCATTCTCCCGGCCTCCTGCCTGGTAGCGCCGGTCGTGTGGGAGCTGGACGCGGATATTGAGCAGGCGTTGCGTACAGAGTCCCCTCCCCTCCAGTGTCCCGTCGGGCGCCAGTACGTTCCGTCTGCTGTCCGTGACCAGTTGATCTATTGGGCCCACGCGTCACCCTCCTCTGGTCATCCGGGGATTGGTCGGACGGTGCGCTGTCTGACTGGGAAGTACTGGTGGCCCACCTTGGCTAAGGACGTGAGGGTTTATGTTTCCTCCTGCTCGGTGTGCGCCCAGTGTAAGGCTACTAGACACCTGCCCAGAGGTAAGCTACATCCCTTACCCGTTCCACAACGGCCTTGGTCACACCTGTCGGTGGATTTTCTGACGGATCTTCCTCCCTCACAGGGAAACACCACGATCCTGGTCATTGTGGATCATTTCTCTAAGTCCTGTCGTCTCCTCCCTCTGCCCGGTCTCCCTACGGCCCTAGAAACTGCAGAGGCCCTGTTTACACACGTCTTCCGACACTACGGGGTGCCTGAGGATATCGTGTCTGATCGAGGTCCCCAGTTCACTTTGAGAGTCTGGAGGTCGTTCATGGAACGTCTGGGGGTCTCGATCAGCCTCACCTCAGGTTTCCACCCCGAGAGTAATGGGCAGGTGGAAAGAGTGAACCAGGATGTGGGCAGGTTTCTGCGGTCCTATTGCCAAGACTGGCCGGGGGAGTGAGCGGCGTTCGTGCCCTGGGCAGAGATGGCGCAGAACTCGCTCCGCCACTCTTCCACTAACCTCTCCCCCTTTCAGTGTGTTTTTTTATTTTATTTTTATTTCACCTTTATTTAACCAGGTAGGCTAGTTGAGAACAAGTTCTCATTTGCAACTGCGACCTGGCCAAGATAAAGCATAGCAGTGTGAACAGACAACAACACAGAGTTACACATGGAGTAAACAATAAACAAGTCAGTAACATGGTAGAAAAAAGAGAATCTATATACAATGTGTGCAAAAGGCATGAGGAGGTAGGCAATAAATCGAATAATTACAATTTAGCAGATTAACACTGGAGTGATAAATCATCAGATGATCATGTGCAAGTAGAGATACTGGTGTGCAAAAGAGCAGAAAAGTAAATAAATAAAAGCAGTATGGGGGGTGAGGTAGGTAAATTGGGTGGGCTATATACCGATGGACTATGTACAGCTGCAGCGATCGGTTAGCTGCTCGGATAGCAGATGTTTAAAGTTGTTGAGGGAGATAAAAGTCTCCAACTTCAGAGATTTTTGCAATTCGTTCCAGTCGCAGGCAGCAGAGAACTGGAAGGAAAGGCGTCCAAATGAGGTTTTGGCTTTAGGGATGATCAGTGAGATACACCTGCTGGAGCGCGTGCTACGGGTGGGTGTAGCCATCGTGACCAGTGAACTGAGATAAGGCGGCACTTTACCTAGCATAGCCTTGTAGATGACCTGGAGCCAGTGGGTCTGACGACGAACATGTAGCGAGGGCCAGCCGATATCGTTTAGTACCTTGAGCGTGGCTGAGGTGCACCCGTGACCGGCTCGGAAACCGGATTGCACAGCGGAGAAGGTACGGTGGGATTCGAGATGGTCAGTGATCTGTTTGTTGACTTGGCTTTCGAAGACCTTAGATAGGCAGGGCAGGATAGATATAGGTCTGTAACAGTTTGGGTCCAGGGTGTCTCCCCCTTTGAAGAGGGGGATGACCGCGGCAACTTTCCAATCCTTGGGGATCTCAGATGATACGAAGGAGAGGTTGAACAGGCTGGTAATAGGGGGTGCGACAATGGCGGCGGACAGTTTCAGAAATAGGGGGTCCAGATTGTCAAGCCCAGCTGATTTGTATGGGTCCAGGTTTTCCAGCTCTTTCAGAACATCTGCTATCTGGATTTGGGTAAAGGAGAAGCTGGGGAGGCTTGGGCGAGTAGCAGCGGGGGGGGGGGGGGGGGGGGGGGGCTGTTGGCCAAGGTTGGAGTCGCCAGGAGGAAGGCATGGCCAGCCATTGAGAAATGCTTGTTGAAGTCTTCGATTATCACGGATTTATCGGTGGTGACCGTGTTACCTAGCCTCAGTGCAGTGGGCAGCTGGGAGGAGGTGCTCTTGTTCTCCATGGACTTTACAGTATCCCAGAACTTTTTGGAGTTAGAGCTACAGGATGCAAATTTCTGCTTGAAAAAGCTGGCCTTTGCTTTCCTGACTGACTGCGTGTATTGGTTCCTGACTTCCCTGAACAGTTGCATATCGCGGGGGCTCTTCGATGCTATTGCAGTTCGCCACAGGATGTTTTTGTGCTGGTCGAGGGCAGTCAGGTCTGGAGTGAACCAAGGGCTATATCTGTTCTTAGTTCTGCATTTTTTGAACGGAGCATGCTTGTCTAATATGGTGAGGAAGTAACTTTTAAAGAATGACCAGGCATCCTCAACTGACGGGATGAGGTCAATATCCTTCCAGGGTACCCGGGCCAGGTCGAATAGAAAGGCCTCTTCGCAGAAGTGTTTTAGGGAGCGTTTGACAGTGATGAGGGGTGGTCGTTTGACCGCGGACCCGTAGCGGATACAGGCAATGAGGCAGTGATCGCTGAGATCTTGATTGAAGACAGCAGAGGTGTATTTGGAGGGCAAGTTGGTCAGGATAATGTCTATTAGGGTGCCCATGTTTACGGATTTAGGGTTGTACCTGGTGGGTTCCTTGATGATTTGTGTGAGGGCATCTAGGGCATCTAGGGCATTGAGGGCATCTAGCTTAGATTGTAGGACTGCCGGGGTGTTAAGCATATCCCAGTTTAGGTCACCTAACAGAACAAACTCTGAAGCTAGATGGGGAGCGATCAATTCACAGATGGTGTCCAGGGCACAGCTGGGAGCTGAGGGGGGTCGGTAGCAGGAGGCAACAGTGAGAGACTTATTTCTGGAGAGATTAATTTTTAAAATTAGAAGTTCGAACTGTTTGGGCATAGACCTGGAAAGTATGACAGAACTTTGCAGGCTATCTCTGCAGTAGATTGCAACTCCTCCCCCTTTGGCAGGTCTATCTTGACGGAAAGTGTTATAGTTGGGTATGGAAATCTCCGAATTTTTGGTGGCCTTCCTAAGCCAAGATTCAGACACGGCAAGGACATCAGGGTTGGCAGAGTGTGCTAAAGCGGTGAGTAAGACAATCTTAGGGAGGAGGCTTCTGATGTTGACATGCATGAGGCCAAGGCTTTTTCGATCACAGAAGTCAACAAATGAGGGTGCCTGGGGACATGCAGGGCCTGGGTTTACCTCCACATCACCCGAGGAACAGAGGAGTAGTAGGATGAGGGTGCGGCTAAAGGCTATCTAAACTGGTCGCCTAGAGCGTTGGGGACAAGGAATAAAAGGAGCAGATTTATGGCAGTGGTAGAATAGATTCTGGGCATAATGTGCAGACAGGGGTATGGTGGGGCACGGGTACAGCGGAGGCAAGCCCAGGCACTGGGTGATGATAAGAGAGGTTGTATCTCTGGACATGCTGGTCTCAATGGGTGAGGTCACCGCATGTGTGGGAGGTGGGACAAAGGAGGTATCAGAGGTACGGAGAGTGGAACTACGGGGTCCATTGCAAACCAAAACAATGATAACTAGCCTGAACAACAGTATACAAGGCATATTGATATTTGAGAGAGACATACAGTAAGGCATAAAGTGATTGCAGGTCTTGATTGGGAGAGCTAGCTAAAACAACAGGTGAGATAACAGCAGCTAGTCAGCTAACACAGCAACAGCAGGTAAAAATGGCGACGACTAGGCAGAGAGGGTCGGATTAACTACACACAGAGCCTGAGTTAAAACACAGAGCCGACAGATAAAACACAAATAAACAGAATGGAGTACCGTGAATTATGTAGCCAAGTGATCTACTATGTAGCCAAGTGATCATAGTGTCCAGGGGGCAGCCGTAGATGGAGCAGGGAAGCCGCCACTAAGCTAGCACGCGGCGTTTAAAGTTAGTAGCCCGGGGGGTGGTCTGCTCAGACGGAGGGGGTCTGCTCAGACGGAGGCCGGTTGAGGGCACAGCGGATGGGGTATTCGTCTGCAGACCAGACGTGGTCGTGTCGACAGAGAATCCAAGCCGGATGGCGATGGCGAAAGAGAGGTTGTGATTGTAGAATTGTGTTTGCTAACTGGTGCTAGCTTCGTGGCAGTGGCGGTAGCTGCGCTAGCTGCGCTAGCTGCGCTAGCTGCAAGCTAGCTGTGAGGATCAGAAGTAGTGGCTCAGGGATTACGGCAGGAATCCGGCGTTGTTGTCGAGAGACAGTCCGATGCAGTCCGATGCAGTCCGATGCTGGTAAATTGGTGAGTAATATCCAGGCTAATAACAGGGCTGGTGTCTGTGCAGAAGGTAAAAGCTGCTAGCAGCGGCTAAAAATGGCTAAATAGCTTGTAGCTGATTAGCTGGTTAGCTACTGGGGGTTCTTGAATGTGTTCCAAAGTTAAAAAATAATAGCGATTCCGTATCACATTGGGTGAGGTAGGTTACCGGAAGGTATAATCGAATTAAAAATCGAAAAGAGATAGAATTTTTAAGATAAAATTATATACAAGAAATACGAGAAATACAAACGTACACGAGAGGACTAAACAAACACGTCTACACTGCTACGCCATCTTGGATAGTGTTTTGGGGTACCAGCCGGTTCTGGCACCGTGGCATCAGAGTCAGACCGAGGCTCCTGCAGTGGACGATTGGTTCAGGCGCGCGGAGGAGACATGGGAAGCCGCCCATGGTCACCTCCAGCAGGCCGTGCTGCGCCAAATGTCCAGCGCGGACCGTCGCCGCAGTGAGGCCCCAGTGTTCTCGACCCGAAACCTGCCCCTCCGCCTGCCCTGCCGGAAACTGGGCCCGCGGTTTGTGGGGCCATTTAAAGTCCTGAGGAGAGTGAACGAGGTATGTTACAGGTTACAGCTTCCCCTCGATTACCATATTAACCCCTCCTTCCATGTGTCTCTCCTCAGGCCGGTGATGGTTGGTCTGCTCATGGAGTCTGAGGTGCGGGAGGTTCCTCCGCCCCCTCCTGGATTTGAGGCGTCAGGCGAGGGGCCTTCAGTACCTCGTGGAGTGGGAGGGGTACGGTCCGGAGGAGAGGTGCTGGGTTCCGGTGGCAGACGTGTTGGACCCTGAACTGCTGCGGGAGTTCCACCGTCGCCGGCCGGATCGCCCTGCGCCTCGCCCTCCGGGTCGTCCCCGAGGCCGGTGCCGGTGCGCCGCTGGGGCCGCTGGGGGGGGGGTTCTGTCACGATTTCCACCGGAGTCGGCTCCTCTCCTTGTTTGGGCGGCGTTCAGCGGTCGACGTCACCGGCTTTCTAGCCATCGCTGCTCCATTTTTTCATTGATCCATTTGTTTTGTCTTGTTCCCTGCACACCTGGTTTTCATTCCCCAATCACACTGCATGTATTTATTCCTCTGTTCCCCCTCATGTCTTTGTGGGTAATTGTTTGTGTTACGTGTTATTGTTGACGCGCCAGACTGGTGTGCTTTACCGTGTTGTTCACGAAGATGTTTATTGTTAAACATATATTATTGTGACTGTTTTTGCGCGTTTTGCACTTTTGCCTATGGCTGGAGGTTTTTGACGCAGTTGCGTCCGTCTGTTGGTTTCTCCTGCCTAAATAAAGTGTGCGCCTGTTCACAACTCTCTGCTCTCCTGCACCTGACTTCGCTACCAGTACGCACACATTTCTTGAATATGTACATACATGGAAATGGGCAGGTTTAAGTCATACTGAGTTCCCTGAAGATGTAAATCAAATCGAATTTTATTGGTCACATACACATGGTTAGCAGATGGTAATGCGAGTGTAGCAAAATGCTTGTAAATGTACAACAATGTTTCACATGTATCACAAAGATCAAATGGCTCTGCCAGGAGCATAGTATCCTCAACCACCTCCTGGGTAAGAGCTGAAGCAGAGCATGCAGCACTATTGCAGCCCTATAGCGGTACCAATGCACCAAGTCTGGAACCAACAGGACTCTGAACAGCTTCTACCCCCAAGCCATAAGACTTCTAAACAAGACTACTAAATAGCTAATCAAATGACAATTGAATAACAGACCAAAAATATTTGACATTGGTCCTCAGACCCTCAAACAGTACTACAGCTGCACAATCGAGAGCATTGTGACTGGTTGCATCATCGCCTGGTATGGCATCTTCTCGGCCTCCGACCGCAAGGCACTACAGAGGGTAGTGCGTATGGCCCAGTACATCACTGAGTGTCACGGTTGTCGTAAGAACGGGACCAAGGCGCAGCGGATGTTGAGTTCCACATATTTATTGAAAAGTGAAACTAAAGCAAAAAAACTAATAAAACAATAAACGAACAACTAAACGTGACTACGTGGTGCACAGGCACAAACACAAAACAACATCCCACAAATGCAGGTGGGGAAAAAGCCTACCTAAATATGATCCCCAATTAGAGGCAACGATTACCAGCCACACGATTACCAACCACACAAACCACCAACCTAGAAATCTATAAACTAGATAACCCCCCCAGTCACGCTCTGACCTAAACACCATAGAGAACCGAGGGCTCTCTATGGTCAGGGCGTGACACTGAGTCCAAACTCCCTGCAATCCAGGACCTCTATACCAGGCGGTGTCAGAGGAAGGCCCAAAAAATTGCCCAGGACTCCAGCCACCCAGTTCTCTGTGCTACCGCACGGCAAGCGGTACTGGAGCGCCAAGTCTAGGTCAAAAAGGCTTGTTAATAGCCTCTACCCCCAAGCCATAAGACTCTTGAACAGTTTATCAAATGGCTGCCCGGACTATTTGCATTGTCCTCACCACACCCCCCATTTTTACGCTGCTGCTACTCTCTGTTTATTATCCGTGTATAGCAGTGGCGTGCCGTGGGCCTGGGGCCTAGGCCTTCAGTGAGGTACTACACAGTCCCACCCGAATTAATCCACCTCTTATTATCATCAATTATGCCATGGCTCTAGACACTATACATTTAGACAGAAACGCAGTATAACCAGGCGTTGCGTCACCTTGAAATTGACAAATTGAAATTTTTGGGTAAACAGTGTTTAACAGACAACTCAAGTTTGCAAAGCCAGTGTGGCTCCAAACACCAAATCGATCACTTGCTAATAATAGGCATTCCCAGCAGTACAGTTTGCAGTGCTTCTCGGAGCCTTTGAGCCATTGACAGCGCTCGTAGTTGAAACTTTGAAAGTGGCGAGCGAACGAACCCCTTTCCCGCCTGTGACAGGCTTTGTGGCGTCGGGCGACCTCTCCTTACAATGTCTAACTTTTCTTGAAAAGTTCGTCTTGAGAATGGCGTTATAATTATATCCTCGACGAAATCGATATCTTCTCCTCCTTCCGCCATTGTGGGTTCAAAAAACAGCTTAGTAGAGTTTCCTAGATCTGCATAGACCTGCCCATAGGACCTGCCTCTCAATATTGGTAATCCAATCAAAAGACGTGGACGCCCTAGGCCTGCTAGCTGGCTCCTGTGTAACACTGGAGCCAGCCAGCAGGCGTACAATAGCCAACTCTAAAGCTGATTGGTTGACACAAAATTTTAATTTCCATTCACTTTAAGCTACAAGCGCCCGCACTGTTGATTCTGAAGGCCTGAGAGCAGATTTTAGACCCCTGGCAACACATGATGGCTGAATATGATTGGATAAAAGATCTAACATAAAGACCAGCCCTCCAAATCTCAACCTGGGGCTGGAAGCAGTACAACCAAGAGGAAAGCTATGAAATGAAGAGTATAACTCTTACTCTGGGGAATAATTTAATACATATTTGTGGGAAAATATATTTAAAAAAAAATTATATTCTGATGATGTTTAGGCCAGCAGAGAAGGCCTTGCAGGCCCTGACGGCCCACCACTGGTGTATAGTCACTTTTCCTCTAGCTACATATACATATTACCTCAATTACCTCGACTAACCGGTGCCCCCGCACATTGACTCTGTACCGGAACCCCCTGTATATAGCCCCGCTACTGTTATTTTATTTTTGTATTTGTTATATTTTAAAAAAACTACATTGTTGTTTAAGGGCTTGTAAGTAAGCATTTAACTGTAACTGTTTTCCTTTAGGAGCCTCTTGGCTTCCATATACCCTCTTGCAGGGTCCGTGTGTAGACAGCTGTGAACAAGGTCTCTCCATTGCCTGCTGGTATACTGTCCTAAGAAGTACGGCTTGTCTTGGTCGCTTTCAGTTTTGCTGTCGATGCCATGATCAAAAGCTCTTATAAAGGATTAATAGTACAAAGGATCACTGAAAACACTGCTATCTCTCTTACAGGAAGTAAAGATGATCTTGAACTTGAACCTCCAAGTAGGTTCAAGTACCATACAGTCTATTTCTAGTCTAGAATTATTTTGGACCATGATTCCTTCTGATTTGTGTTACGTGTAGGTCAGGTGAACAAACATTACAGACGGCAGCATGGCATGGGAAAACGCCCTAAATCGCTGGAGACAGTTGCTATGGCAATACTATGACAACGCCTTAACTCGTCTCTATGGTGATGCTATGATGACCACTGCAGCTCAAGGCTAAGCATCGTGTGCTCTGCATCTGGTATGGGTCTGATTAGAAGTGCCAGCTTTGGGCTTTTATCTAGTTTTAAGACATACACCGACGCATATGGTGCACAGACTGCAGATTGTGGGCCTGTCTGCCGCAGTAAATAGCAGCTTGGAAAGCACCGCACAGATTTGTTTTGATTATGCATACTGCTGTTATTGGTTTGATAATTAGTCCTACTTCACTCAAGAGGATGGGGCCAATGGTGGATGGAGCCACACTTCCATCCAGACACACACATATTGATATGATTCTAAATATTACTATAGCATTTGGTACATTCACCATGGTCCTCTTTTGTTTCAAAGCCTATGTCAGATACTCCAGTGAGCGTAATTGGCTGCAACGAGTGTCATTTGATAAATAAAGTTGACATCATTAGAAAGAAGATATTCACCTCTTTTCTACTGTAGGGATGTAATTCAAAATGTGTTTATTCTGTTGTTGCTACCAATATTCATAAAAACACTTGGGGGAAAATGCATCAGGGATTTGCTTGCATAGGACTAGGCTTCCACTGTATGATATTAAAGGGAAACTTCACCATTTTTCAACATCATATTCATCATCAAGCCAAAAC
This sequence comes from Salvelinus alpinus, assembly GCF_045679555.1. Lineage (NCBI taxonomy): Eukaryota > Metazoa > Chordata > Actinopteri > Salmoniformes > Salmonidae > Salvelinus > Salvelinus alpinus. The sequence continues at coordinate 2,620,223 of NC_092106.1, read as the reverse complement.
CTCATTTGGACGCCTTTCCTTCCAGTTCTCTGCTGCCTGCGACTGGAACGAATTGCAAAAATCTCTGAAGTTGGAGACTTTTATCTCCCTCAACAACTTTAAAAATCTGCTATCCGAGCAGCTAACCGATCGCTGCAGCTGTACATAGTCCATCTGTAAACTACCCACCCAATTTACCTACCTCACCCCCCATACTGCTTTTATTTATTTACTTTTCTGCTCTTTTGCACACCAGTATCTCTTCTTGCACATGATCATCTGATGATTTATCACTCCAGTGTTAATCTGCTAAATTGTAATTATTCGATTTATTGCCTACCTCATGCCTTTTGCACACATTGTATATAGATTCTCTTTTTTTTTCTACCATGTTATTGACTTGTTTATTGTTTACTCCATGTGTAACTCTGTGTTGTCTGTTCACACTGCTATGCTTTATCTTGGCCAGGTCGCAGTTGCAAATGAGAACTTGTTCTCAACTAGCCTACCTGGTTAAATAAAGGTGAAATAAAAATAAAATAAAAAATAAAAAATCTCCAGCACCACCCCAACATCAACATCTGTGAAAATGGTGTGTTTCTTTGTTTTGTAGTAAAAAAGATAGAGGAAGATGTGTTTCAAATGACATCATCGTTGTGCATCGTGATCAATTGTGATTGTATCATCTAACCATAGTTACTTTGGAGAGGACGGGGATGTATTTTCCAAGATGGCGTAGCAGTCAGACGTCTTTGTCTACATCTTGTCGTGTCCCGTGTATATATCTTTTTTCTTTCCATATATATTTTTTATGTTTTTCTTAACTTCTCTAGGATATGTGGGACGGTAGCGTCCCTCCCATATTGGGCAAAATCCAGAAAAAATGTAGCGCGCCAAATTCAAATATATTACTATAAAAATCTATCTTTCATGAAATCACACATGAAAGACACCAAATTAAAGCTACACATCCAGCCAACATGTCTGATTTCAAAAAGGATTTACGGGGAAAGCACACCAAACAATTATGTTAGCTCAGTACATAGCCACAGAAAAACACAGACATTTTCCCAAGCAAAAGATAGCTTTCACAAAAACCAGAAATAGAGATAAAATTTGAACATCTTCATCAGATGACACTCATATGACATCATGTTACACAATACATTTATGTTTTGTTCGATAATGTGCATATTTATATCCACAAATCTCGGTTTACATTGGCGCCATGTTCAGAAATGCCTCCAAAATATCCGTAGTAATTACAGAGAGCCACGTCAAATAACAGAAATACTCATCATAAACTTTGATGAAAGATACATGTTTTACATATAATTAAAGATACACTTCTTGTTAATGCAACTGCGGTGTCAGATTTTTAAAAAACTTTACAAAAAAGCACACCATGCAATAATCTGAGACGGAGCTCAGAACAATAGCCAAATTAGCCGCCATGTTGGAGTCAACAGAAATACGAAATTACATCATAAATATTCCCTTACCTTTGATTATCTTCATCAGAATGCAGTGCCAGGAATCCTAGTTCCACAATAAATCGTTGTTTTGTTCGATAATGTCCATTACTTATGTCCAATTAGCTAATTTTGCTACCATGTGTAGAACAGTGTCCAAACACTCGCGCAGATGCAGGCAAACGTCGGACGAAAACTTCAAAAAGTTATATTACAAGTCGAATAAACTGGTCAAATTAATTAGAGAATCAATCTTCAGGATGTTGTTATCATTTATATCCAATAACGTTCCAACCGGAGAATTCTTTTCAGTCTCTATAAGTAATGGAATGCAAGACGACACGATGAGGAAAGCGCATGACCAGGAACTGGCCATCTGCCATCTGCCAGACCACTGACTCATTCCCCTCCCATCCGGTCCCACAACACAGCATAAGCTTCATTCCACGTTCTACTGACTGTTGACATCTAGTGGAAGGCGTATGAAGTGCAAACAGATCCATAAATTACAGGGATTTGAATAGGCGATAACTTTCACAACGCCCACTCTCAGAATTTTCACTTCCTGTTTTGATTTTTTCTCAGGTTTTTGCCTGCCATATGAGTTCTGTTATACTCACAGACATCATTCAAACAGTTTTAGAAAATTCAGAGTGTTTTTTATCCAATAGTAATAATAATATGCATATATTAGCATCTGGGACAGAGTAGGAGGCAGTTCCCTATGGGCACGAAATTCATCCAAAAGTGAAAATTCTGCCCCCTATCATAAAGAAGTTAACCTCAACTTCAACATACTCTCTTGCAATCCGCCTCACCCAATGTGTTATGGATCTACTGTTTTCTTTACTTTTGAACCAGAACCCCCTACAGAAGCTAGCCAGCTAACTAGCTACTAGCTAGTAGTCAGCTAGCAGGTCATCAGCTAACCTTTAGCCCGGACAACTCTTGCCAGTCTGCACAGCGTGATTCAAACCAGAGAAAATCGGACATATTTTTCTCCATATCTCTGGATTCCTACCGCAAGCTCTGAACCTTTTCACCTGGATCATCGAAGCTAGCTAGCTGCTATCCGAGTGGCTACTCCTGGCTAACGTCTCTGTCCCGAAGCAAGAACTAATTAGCCTGGAGCTAGCCATTGCTAGGCCCATCTCCCGGCTAGCCAAAGAGGTCCATCAGCCACTCCTTGGGCTACAATACATATTTTGCCAATTGGCCTGGACCCCTTTTACTGCCGACATGGAGCCCCGCCGATCCATCACAACTGGACTACCGACGTAATCTGCCCGTGGGGTTTTTTCAACTGGCTTCTCCGTCACGACGTCGCCTGAATGCCCATCTGCTAGCCTGCTAGCTGTCTAGAGCATATCGGACTGCGAGCTATTTTGCCATTTGGCCTGGACCCTTTTACCACACAGAGCCCTGCTGATCCATCACGACTGGTCTGCTGATGTAACAGCACGAGGGGCCTACAACAGACTTCCTATCCCTAAAAAGTTATCAATGAACCTACCAGGTACAACCTCAAATCCGTAAACACGGACACCCTCATAGATATCATCCTAACCAACCTGCCCTCCAAATACACCTTTGCTATTTTCAACCAGGATCTCCGCGATCACTGTCTCATTGCTTGCGTCCGTAATGATTCTTCGGTCAAACGACCACTCACTGTCAAACGCTCCCTAAAACACTTCAGTGAGCAGGCCTTTCTAATCAACCTGGCCCGGGTATCCTGGAAGGATATTGACCTCATTCCGTCAGTAGAGGATGCCTGGTTATTCTTTAAATAAGCATGCCCCATTCAATGTTGTTTTAACCAGGAACAGATATAGTTCTTGGTTCACTCCAGACCCGACTGCCCTTGACCAGCACAAAAACATCCTGTGGCGTACTGCATTAGCATCAAATAGCCCCCACGATATGCAACTTTCAGGGAAGTTAGGGACCAATATACACAGGCAGTTAGGACAGCAAAGGCTAGCTCTTTCAAACAGACATTTTCATCCTGTAGAACAAACTCCAAAAAGGTCTGGGACACTGTAAAGTCCATGGAGAATAAGAGCACCTCCACCCAGCTGCCCACTGCACTGAGGCTAGGAAACACTGTCACCACTGATAAATCCAGATGATTGAGCATTTCAATAAGCATTTTTCTACGGCTGGCCATGCTTTCCACCTGACCACCCCTACCCCAGGCAAAAGCCCTGCGCCCCCCACAGCAACTTGCCCAAGCCTCCCCCATTTCTCCTTCACCCAAATCCAGACAGCTGATGTTCTGAAAAAGCTGCAAAATCTGGACCCCTACAAATCAGCCGGGCTAGATAAGCTGGACCCTCTCTTTCTAAAATTATCCGCCGAAATTGTTGCAATCCCTATTACTAGCCTGTTCAACCTGTCTTTCGTATCGTCTGAGATCCCCAAAGATTGGAAAGCTGCCGCGGTCATCCCCCTCTTCAAAGGGGGAAACTCTAGACCCAAACTGCTACAGACCTATATCTATCCTACCCTGCCTTTCTAAGGTCTTCAAAAGCCAAGTTAACAAACAGATCACCGACCATTTCAAATCCCACCATACCTTCTCCACTATGCAATCTGGTTTCCGAGCTGGTCATGGGTGCACCTCAGCCACGCTCAAGGTCCTAAACGATATCATAACCGCCATCGATAAGAGACAATACTGTGCAGCTGTATTCATCGACCTGGCCAAGGCGTTCGACTCTGTCAATCACCACATTCTTATCGGCAGACTCAACAGCCTTGGTTTCTGCCCACCCGTCCAGCATCACTACTCTGGACGGTTCTGACTTGTGGACAACTACAAATACCTAGGTGTCTGGTTAGACTTTAAACTCTCCTTCCAGACTCACATTAAGCATCTCCAATCCAAAATTAAATCTAGAATCGGCTTCCTAATTCGCGACAAAGCATCCTTCACTTATGCTGCCAAACATACCCTCATAAACCTGACTATCCTAGCGATCCTTGACTTCGGCGATGTCATTTACAAAATAGCCTCCATCACTCTAATCACAGTGCCATCCTTTTTGTCACCAAAGCCCCATATACTACCAAACACTGCGACTTTAATGCTCTCGTTACCTCGCCGTCACTTCATATTCGTTGCCAAACCCACTGGCTCCAGGTCATCTATACGTCTTTGCTAGGTAAAGCCCCGCCTTATCTCAGCTCACTGGTCACCATAGCAGCACCCTCCCGTAGCACGCGCTCCAGCAGGTATATTTCACTGGTAACCTCCAAAGCCAATTCCTCATTTGGCCACCTTTCCTTCCAGTTCTCTGCTGCCAATGACTGGAACGAACTGCAGAAATCACTGAAGCTGGAGACTCATATCTCCCTCACTAACTTTAAGCACCAGTTGTCAGAGCAGTTTACAGATCACTGAACCTGTACATAGCCCATCTGTAAATAGCCCATCCAACTTCCTCATCCCCATACTGTTATTTATTTAATATTTTTGCTCCTTTGCACCCCAGTATCTCTACTTGCACACTCATCTTCTGCACATCTATCACTCCAGTGTTTAATTGCTTTATTGTAATAATTTCGCAACTATGGCCTATTTATTGCCTTACCTCCCTTATCCTACCTCATTTGCACACACTGTATATATACTTTTTCTATTGTATTATTGACAGTATGTTTGTTTGTTCCATGTGTAACTCTGTGTTGTTGTTTGTGTCGCACTGCTTTGCTTTATTTTTGCTTGGCCAGGTCCCAGTTGTAAACGAGAACTTGTTCTCAACTGGCCTACCTGGTTAAATAAAGGTGAAATAAAAAATAAATAAAAAATTTGCCAGTTGGAAGTTGGAGATGATTAGGTAGCCATGATGGTATGAGGGCCAGATTGAGAATTTAGCCTGGACACCGGGGTTAACAACACTATGGGATCTTTAGTGACCGCAGAGAGTCTGGACACCTGTTTAATGTCCAATCGGGAAGACAGCACCCTACACAATGTCCCCAATCACTGCCCTGGGGCATTGGCATATTTATTTTTTGTACCAAAGCAAAGAGTGCCTCATACTGGCCCTCCAATATCAAATAAAATCAAATGTATTTATATAGCCCTTCTTACATCAGCTGATATCTCAAAGTGCTGTACAGAAACCCAGCCTAAAACCCCAAACAGCAAGCAATGCAGGGGTAGGAGCACGGTGGCTAGGAAAAACTCTCTAGAAAGGCCAAAACCTAGAGAAGAACCAGGTTATGAGGGGTGGCCAGTCCTCTTCTGGCTGTGCCGGTGGAGATTATAACAGAACATGGCCAAGATGTTCAAATGTTCATAAATGACCAGCATGGTCAAATAATAATAATCACAGTAGTTGTCGAGGGTGCAACAGGTCAGCACCTCATGAGTGCCGATCATTGAGAGTATCTCTACCGCTCCTGCTGTCTCTAGAGAGTTGAAAACAGCAGGTCTGGGACAGGTAGCACATCCGGTGAAGAGGTCAGGTGTCTGCTCCCAGCACCGGCCCTGAAGTGTGTGTCACCAGTCCGGTGCCGCCTGTGCCGGCTCCACGCACCAGGCTCCCAGTGCACCTTCCCAGTCCGGTACGTCCTATGCCTGCTCCTCGCACTTGCCCTGAAGTGTGTGTCACCAGTCCGTTACCACCGGTGCCTGCTCCACGCACTAGGCCTCCAGTGCGCCTCCCCAGTCCGGTATGTCCTGTGCCTGCTCCTCGCACTCGCCCTGAAGTGCGTGTCACCAGTCCGGTGCCACCTGTGCCGGCTCCACGCACCAGGCTTCCGGCGACGGTTCACAGTTCAGAGCTTTCGGCGACGATCCCCAGTCCAGAGCTTCCGGCGACGGTCCCCAATCCAGAGTTTCCGGCGACGGTTCACAGTCCGGAACCTCCTGCGACGGTCCACACTCCGGAACCTCCTGCGACGGTCGACAGTCCTGATCCTCCTACGATGGTCCACAGTCCAGAACCTCCTACGACGGTCCACAGTCCAGAACCTCCTACGGCGGTCCACAGTCCGGAACCTCCTACGGCGGTCCACAGTCCGGAACCTCCTACGGCGGTCCACAGTCCGGAACCTCCTGCGACGGTCCACATTCCGGAACCTCCTGCGACGGTCCACAGACCGGAACCTCCTGCGACGGTTCACGGTCCGGAACCTCCAGCGACGGTCCACGGTCCGGAGCTTCCAGGCAAGACGGCCAGTCCAGCTCCAGGGCAGGAGCCTTCCTCTGCGCCGGTGTCCAGTCCAGGCACGGTGTCCAGTCCCGCTCCAGGGCAGGAGCCTCCCTCTACGCCGGTGTCCAGTCCAGGCACGGTGTCCAGTCCAGCTCCAAGGCCGGAGCCTTCCTCTGCGCCGGTGCCCAGTCCAGGCATGGCATCCAGTCCCGCTCCAAGGCCGGAGACTTCCTCTGCGCTGGTGCCCAGTCCGGGCATGGCGTCCAGTCCCGCTCCATGGCAGGAGTCTTCCTCTGCGCCGATGGCCAGTCCAGGCACGGCGGCCAGTCCCGCTCCATGGCAGAAGCCTTCCTCTGCGCCGATGTCCAGTCCGGGCACGGCGCCCAGTCCCGCTCCAGGGCAGGAGCCTCCCTCTGCGCCGGTGCCCAATCCAGGCACGGTGTCCAGTCCAGCTCCAGGGCCAGAGCCTTCCTCTGCGCCGATGTCCAGTCCGGGCACGGCGCCCAGTCCCGCTCCAGGGCAGGAGCCTCCCTCTGCGCCGGTGCCCAATCCAGGCACGGTGTCCAGTCCAGCTCCAGGGCCAGAGCCTTCCTCTGCGCCGGTGCCCAGTCCAGGCACGGCGTCTAAATAAATATGTGGAACTTTAATCACGCTGCGCATTGGTCTGTCTCTCCACACAACCATGACATATGTAAATGTTGGGGTGGTGCTGGAGATGATACATATGAAGTTAGACATTTTAAATATGTCCCTTTAATATGCAGAAAATAAATATAAATGAAGAGAAGCTTAGGTATAAAAAAAATTATACATATATTTACAGTACCAGTCAAAATCTACTAATTCTAGGGTTTTTCTTTATTTTTACAATTTTCTACATTGTATAATAATAGTGAAGACATCAAAAATATGAAATAACACATAAGGGAGGCTCATGTACTAACCAAAAAAAGTGTTAACCTTTCTAGCGCAAGCGTTCCGCTAGTGACCCACCTCGACAACATCCGGTGAAATTGCAGAGCGCGAAATTCAAACTACAGAAATATAAATATTTAACATTCATGAAAATACATGTGTAATACATTAAAACAAAACTTAAATTCTTGTTAATCCAGCCGCTGTGTCAGATTTTAAAAAGTCTTTACGGCGAAAGCACACCATGCGATTATCTGAGGACAGCGCCCCGCATACAAAAACATGAAAAACATTTTTCAACCAGGCAGGTGCGACACAAAAGTCAGAAATAGCGATATAATAAATGCCTACCTTTGAAGATCTTCTTCTGTTGCCACTCAAAAAGGTCCCAGTTACATCACAAATGGTCTTTTTGTTCGATAAAGTCCTTCTTTATATCCATAAAAACTCAGTTTAGCTGGCTCGCTTCAGTCAATAATCCACCGGTTTCCCTCCTTCAAAATGCATACAAAATGAATCCCAAACGTTACCAATAAACTTATCCAAACAAGTCAAACAACGTTTATAATCAAACCTTAGGTACCCTAATACGTAAATTAACGATACAATTTAAGACAGAGACTAGTATGTTCATTACCGGAGATAAATAACAAAGAACGCGCTTTCCTCCACGCGCATGGAAACACTACAGCCAAGATGGGAGCCACTTAGAAAAACTACAACTTCAAGCAAGTTTTTCCAAAAACCCACCTGAAACTCTTTCTAAAGACTGTTGACATCGAGTGGAAGCCCTAGGAATTGCAAATTGGGAGGTTTTCGCCTTATAATAAAAGTGACAGCCATTGAAAACAGTGGTAGGCTGAATTTTTTTGGGGGGGATGGTTTGTCCTCAGGGTTTCGCCTGCCATATCAGTTCTGTTATACTCACAGACATTATTTTAACAGTTTTAGAAACTTTAGAGTGTTGTCTATCCAAATGTAATTATATGCATATCCTAGCTTCTGGGCCTGAGTAACAGGCAGTTTACTTTGGGCACGCTTTTCATCCGGACGTCAAAATACTGCCCCCTAGCCCAAAGAGGTTTCAAACAAATCAAAATATATTTTAGATTTTAGATTCTTCAAAGTAGCCACCCTTTGCCTTGATGACAGTTTTTCACACCTTTACAAATGTTTCCAAACGTTTAAGGGTATTATGAAACGTAAGTCAAGACGTTTTTTATAGGGAAAATACGAACAGGCTATCGTAAAATGTTGCAGATAACAGTAGGATTAGCCTACAGTTGCAACATAATTTAGCCAATGAAAATGTCTCAACTGTAAGATCCAACGCTGGAGCAGAGAAGCAGGTTCCACGGAGAGTGAACATGTAATATTGCACAGACGTGGAACAGGACAGGAACAGCATCAGAACCGGGTAATACAACGACATACGACAATTAATGCTGAAGCGGGGAACAGAGCTGGGCAACAGACAGATATAAGGGTGGTAATAACACAGGTGATTGAGTCCAGGTGAGTCCAATGAATCGCTGATGCGCGTGACGAGGAAAGCAGGTGTGCGTAATGATGGTGGCAGGAGTACGTAATGCTGGCCAGCCTTGCGCCCTCGAGCGCCAGGGAGGGAGGACGTGACAGTACCCCCTCCCACTAGAGCGCCACCCGGCGTCCCACCTGGGCGAGCCTGACGGGCTGGCTGAGGCACAGGCACGGGACAAGCCGGCTGGGCGTAACATTCCGACGAACCGGCAGAGGCGTGGGAGCTTGGCAATCTGGCGGAGGCGTGAAAGACTGTCGGTCCTGCTGATTCGTGGGAGCCCGATGAGCCGGCTAAGGCGTAGACGCCTGACGAGCCAGCTGAGGCTTAAAAATCTGACGATCCGGCTGAGGCCTGATGTGCGATGGGCGCCTGCCGAGCCAACCGGGGCAAGGAAACATCTCAAGCCAGCAATGGCGCGGACGCCCGACGAGCCAGCTGAGGCACCCTCGGTTCCATTGGCGGCGGCCCCCGGACCCGACGTCACCACTAACTGATAAGCCAGCCCTCCCCGATGCTTAATTTGGTGGCTTCAGCACTCTGTAAGAACCTACGCTGGATTAGAGAAGCAGGTACGGAGAGTGAACATGTAATATTGCACAGACATGGAACAGGACAGGAACAGCATCAAAACCGGGTAACACAACGACATATGACAATTAATGCTGAAGCGGGGAACAGAGCTGGGGAACAGACAGATATAGGGGAGGTAATAACACAGGTGATTGAGTCTAGGTGAGTCCAATGAATCGCTGTTGCGCGTGACGAGGGAAGCAGGTGTTCGTAATGATGGTGGCAGGATTGCGTAATGTTGAGCAGGCTGGCACCCTCGAGCGCCAGGGAGGGAGAGCGGGAGCAGGCGAGACATCAACAGAATGAAACAAACACTTTAAAGAACTGGTTTTGATTAGGATAAATATGCATACAATAATAATAATGATATATAATAATAATAATGATAAATCTAATCGTAATAAATGCAAAAATAAATACATTTAAGTTTTTTAATTGTATCAAACCTGAATAGTGACTTGTCCACTAAAAGCAAAACTTGGCCCTAAAGAGGGCATTCCCCTTCTCTGCTTCTTTTCACTATAGGCTACTCTTTCTCCTCTAACTTTCATTTTACTTCCATCTTCGCAATCAACAGGAACATTCGGCCAAGGCTCCTCTCTCTTCATCTCACTCTCCTCAGCAACAGGCGCACGATATGTGAGAGACCGGAACCAGTTTCAATTGGCTGACACAGATAACAAGCTTGCCCAGTTTTCTTCTCACCTCACTAATTAAATTAATAGAGGATGGGTCCAATCGGGTCCAGACGGTAAATAAATTGTAATTGCACATACCCGAGTCCCGTGGCAATTACAGTGGGGAGAACAAGTATTTGATACACTGCCGATTTTGCAGGTTTTCCTACTTACAAAGCATGTAGAGGTCTGTAATTTTTTATCATAGGTACACCTCAACTGTGAGAGACGGAATCTAAAACAAAAATCCAGAAAATCACATTGTATGATTTTTAAGTAATTAATTTGCAAGCGGCACCATGAAGACCCTGAAGGAGCTGCAAAGCTTCACAGCGGAGATTAGAGTATCTGTCCATAGGACCACTTTAAGCCATACACACAGCGCTCCACAGAGAAAAAAATAAGCAAACACGTTTGGTGTTAGCCAAAAGGTATGTGGGAGACTCCCCAAACATATGGAAGAAGGTACTCTCTGGTCAGATGAGACTAAAATGTAGCTTTTTGGGCATCAAGTAAAACGCTATGTCTGGCACAAACCCAACACCTCTCATCACCCCGAGAACCTCATCCCCACAGTGAAGCATGGTGGTGGCAGCATCATGGTGTGAGGATGTTTTCATCGGCAGGGACTGGGAAACTGGTCAGAATTGAAGGATGGCGCTAAATACAGGGAAATTCTTGAGGGAAACCTGTTGCAGTCTTCCAGAGATTTGAGACTGGGATGGAGGTTCACCTTCCAGTAGGACAATGACCCTAAGCATACTGCTAAAGCAACACTCGAGTGGTTTAAGGGGAAACATTATAATGTCTTGGAATGGCCTAGTCAAAGCACAGACTTCAATCCAATTGAGAATCTGTGGTATGACTTAAAGATTGCTGTAAACCAGCGGAACCCATCCAGCTTGAAGGAGCTGGAGCAGTTTTGCCTTGAAGAATGGGAAAAAATCCCAGTGGCTCGATGAGCCAAGCTTATAGATACATACCCCAAGAGACTTGCAGCTGTAATTGCTGCAAAAGGTGGCTCTACAAAGTATTGACTTTGGGGGGAGTGAACAGTTATGCACGCTCAAGTTTTCATTTTTTTTGTCTTGTTTCTTGTTTGTTTCACAATAAAAAATATTTTGCATCTTCAAAGTGGTAGACATGTTGTGTAAATCAAATGATACAACCCCCCCCCAAAAAAATCTATTTTAATTCCAGGTTGTAAGGCAACAAAATAGGAAAAATGCCAAGGGGGGTGAATACTTTCGCAAGCCACTGTATGTGTTTGTGCGTGTGTTCACCCATAGAGTGAATCTCAGTTATTGTTGTGGTACAGGTAGGCCTGAGAGATGCTGATTTCAAAAGACAGACCTATCAACAACCGTGTCTTTCCACTATCCAGTGACCTTGTTTTCCTTTTAGAATGTTAAAAACAACCTCCATGTGTCTCAGAGCTGACAGTACAGCCTTGGTGTATTGATCACTGAATGGCTCTCAAATGAAGGTGCTTGGAGACGCACTGGGGACGGAATTTCATAACAAGTACCTGAAAAAAAATGAATAAATGCTTTGAATTAACACAATACCAGAAGCTCACAAATCATCCATCCCTTTGTGTCATGTTTTGTCATTTATTTTCATGTCTTGTCCCTGTGCTTCCCTCTGCTGGTCTTATTAGGTTCTTTCCCTCTTTCTCTCTCTCTCTCTCCTCCTCCCTCTCTCCCTCTCCCGCTCTCTCTCTCTATCGTTCCGTTCCTGCTCCCAGCTGTTTCTCATTCTCCTAACGACCTCATTTACTCTTTCACACCTGTCCCCTATTTTGCCCTCTGATTAGAGTCCCTATTTCTCCCTCTGTTTTCCGCTTCTGTCCTTGTCGGATTCTTGTTTGATGTTTGCTGTCCTGTGTCCTTGTTCCGCCCTGTCGTGTTTTTGCCTGGAATAAAGACTCTGTTTCTTTAAGTCGCTTTTGGGTCCGCATTAATCAGCATAACAGAAGAATCCGACCAAGAATGGACCCAGCGACTACGGATTCTCGCAACACTGCCGTCGAGTTCCAGGGAGCAATGCTCGGCAGACACGAGCAGGAATTGTTTGCTGCTCGTCATGCCGTTGAAACCCTGGCCGCTCAGGTCTCCGATCTCTCTGGACAGTTTCAGAGTCTTCGTCTCGTGCCACCAGATACTTCCTGGTCTTCCAAGTCTCCGGAACCTAGGGTTAATAACCCACCTTGTTACTCTGGGCAGCCCACTGAGTGTCGCTCCTTTCTCACCCAGTGTGATATTGTGTTCTCTCTCCAGCCCAACACGTACTCAAGAGAGAGAGCTCGGATCGCTTACGTCATATCACTCCTTACTGGTCGGGCTCGGGAGTGGGGCACAGCCATCTGGGAGGCAAGGGCTGAGTGTTCTATCGATTATCTGAGCTTTAAAGAGGAGATGATACAGGTTTTTGATCGTTCAGTTTTTGGGAAGGAGGCTTCCAGGGTCCTGGCTTCCCTATGTCAAGGTGATCGATCCATAACAGATTACTCTATAGAGTTTCGCACTCTTGCTGCCTCCAGTGACTGGAACGAGCCGGCGTTGCTCGCTTGTTTTCTGGAGGGACTCCACGCTGAGGTTAAGGATGAGATTCTCTCCCGGGAGGTTCCTTCCAGCGTGGACTCTTTGATTGCACTCGCCATCCGTATAGAACGACGGGTAGATCTTCGTCACCGAGCTCGTGGAAGAGAGCTCGCGTTAACGGTGTTTCCCCTCTCCGCATCTCAACCATCTCCTCCCCCCGGCTCAGAGACTGAGCCCATGCAGCTGGGAGGTATTCGCATCTCGACTAAGGAGAGGGAACGGAGAATCACCAACCGCCTTTGCCTCTATTGCGGTTCTGCTGGACATTTTGTCATGTCATGTCCAGTAAGAGGCCAGAGCTCATCAGTAAGCGGAGGGCTACTGGTGAGCGCTACTACTCAAGTCTCTCCATCAAGATCCTGTACTACCTTGTCGGTCCATCTACGCTGGACCGGTTCGGCTGCTTCCTGCAGTGCCTTGATAGACTCTGGGGCTGAGGGTTGTTTTATGGACGAAGCATGGGCTCGGAAACATGACATTCCTCTCAGACAGTTAGGGAAATCCACGCCCATGTTCGCCTTAGATGGTAGTCCTCTTCCCAGTATCAGATGTGAGACACTACCTTTAACCCTCACAGTATCTGGTAATCACAGTGAGACTATTTCATTTTTGATTTTTCGTTCACCTTTTACACCTGTTGTTTTGGGTCATCCCTGGCTAGTATGTCATAATCCTTCTATTAATTGGACTAGTAATTCTATCCTATCCTGGAACGTTTCTTGTCATGTGAAGTGTTTAATGTCTGCTATCCCTCCTGTTTCTTCTGTCCCCTCTACTCAGGAGGAACCTGGTGATTTGACAGGAGTGCCGGAGGAATATCATGATCTGCGCACGGTCTTCAGTCGGTCCAGAGCCAACTCCCTTCCTCCTCACCGGTCGTATGATTGTTGTATTGATCTCCTTCCGGGGACCACTCCCCCTCGGGGTAGACTATACTCTCTGTCGGCTCCCGAACGTAAGGCTCTCGAGGATTATCTGTCTGTTTCTCTCGACGCCGGTACCGTGGTGCCTTCTTCCTCTCCCGCCGGAGCGGGGTTTTTCTTTGTTAAGAAGAAGGACGGTACTCTGCGCCCCTGCGTGGATTATCGAGGGCTGAATGACATAACGGTTAAGAATCGTTATCCGCTTCCCCTTATGTCGTCAGCCTTCGAGATTTTGCAGGGAGCCAGGTTCTTTACTAAGTTGGACCTTCGTAACGCTTACCATCTCGTACGCATCAGAGAGGGGGACGAGTGGAAAACGGCGTTTAACACTCCGTTAGGGCATTTTGAATACCGGGTTCTGCCGTTCGGTCTCGCTAATGCTCCAGCTGTCTTTCAGGCATTAGTTAATGATGTACTGAGAGACATGCTGAACATTTTTGTTTTCGTTTACCTTGACGATATCCTGATTTTTTCACCGTCACTCGAGATTCATGTTCAGCACGTTCGACGTGTACTCCAGCGCCTTTTAGAGAATTGTCTCTACGTGAAGGCTGAGAAGTGCGCCTTTCATGTCTCCTCTGTCACATTTCTCGGTTCTGTTATTTCCGCTGAAGGCATTCAGATGGATCCCGCTAAGGTCCAGGCTGTCAGCGATTGGCCCGTTCCTAAGTCACGTGTCGAGTTGCAGCGCTTTCTCGGTTTCGCTAATTTCTATCGGCGTTTCATTCGTAATTTCGGTCAAGTGGCTGCCCCTCTCACAGCTCTGACTTCTGTCAAGTCTTGCTTTAAGTGGTCCGGTTCCGCCCAGGGAGCTTTTGATCTCCTCAAGAAGCGTTTTACATCCGCCCCTATCCTTGTTACTCCTGACGTCACTAAACAATTCATTGTCGAGGTTGACGCTTCAGAGGTGGGCGTGGGAGCCATTCTGTCCCAGCGCTTCCATTCTGACGATAAGGTCCATCCTTGCGCTTACTTTTCTCATCGCCTGTCGCCATCGGAACGCAACTATGATGTGGGTAACCGCGAACTGCTCGCCATCCGCTTAGCCATAGGCGAATGGCGACAGTGGTTGGAGGGGGCGACCGTCCCTTTTGTCGTTTGGACTGACCATAAGAACCTTGAGTACATCCGTTCGGCCAAACGACTTAATGCACGTCAAGCTCGTTGGGCGTTGTTTTTCGCTCGTTTCGAGTTCGTGATTTCCTATCGCCCGGGAAATAAGAACACCAAGCCTGATGCCTTATCTCGTCTCTTTAGTTCTTCTGTGGCTTCTACCGACCCCGAGGGGATTCTCCCTGAAGGGCGTGTTGTCGGGTTGACTGTCTGGGGAATTGAGAGACAGGTAAAGCAAGCACTCACCCACACTGCGTCGCCGCGCGCTTGTCCTAGTAACCTTCTGTTCGTTCCTGTCTCTACTCGTCTGGCTGTTCTTCAGTGGGCTCACTCTGCCAAGTTAGCTGGCCACCCCGGCGTTCGGGGTACGCTTGCTTCTATTCGCCAGCGGTTTTGGTGGCCTACTCAGGAGCGTGACACGCGCCGTTTCGTGGCTGCTTGTTCGGACTGCGCGCAGACTAAGTCAGGTAACTCTCCTCCTGCCGGTCGTCTCAGACCGCTTCCCATTCCTTCTCGACCATGGTCTCACATCGCCTTAGACTTTATTACCGGTCTGCCTTCGTCTGCGGGGAAGACTGTGATTCTTACGGTTATCGATAGGTTCTCTAAGGCGGCACATTTCATTCCCCTCGCTAAGCTTCCTTCCGCTAAGGAGACGGCACAGATCATCATTGAGAATGTGTTCAGAATTCATGGCCTCCCGTTAGACGCCGTTTCAGACAGAGGTCCGCAATTCACGTCACAGTTTTGGAGGGAGTTCTGTCGTTTGATCGGTGCTTCCGTCAGTCTCTCTTCCGGGTTTCATCCCCAATCTAACGGTCAAGCAGAAAGGGCCAATCAGTCGATTGGTCGCATATTACGCAGCCTTTCGTTTCGAAACCCTGCGTCTTGGGCAGAACAGCTCCCCTGGGCTGAGTACGCTCATAACTCGCTTCCTTCGTCTGCTACCGGGCTATCTCCGTTTCAGAGTAGTCTTGGGTACCAGCCTCCTCTGTTCTCGTCCCAGCTCGCCGAGTCCAGCGTTCCCTCCGCTCAGGCTTTTGTCCAACGTTGTGAGCGCACCTGGAGGAGGGTCAGGTCTGCACTTTGCCGTTACAGGGCGCAGACTGTGAGAGCCGCCAATAAACGTAGGATAAGGAGTCCTAGGTATTGTCGCGGTCAGAGAGTGTGGCTTTCCACTCGCAACCTCCCCCTTACGACAGCTTCTCGCAAGTTGACTCCGCGGTTCATTGGTCCGTTCCGTGTCTCTCAGGTCGTCAATCCTGTCGCTGTGCGACTGCTTCTTCCGCGACATCTTCGTCGCGTCCACCCTGTCTTCCATGTCTCCTGTGTCAAGCCTTTTCTTCGCGCCCCCGTTCGTCTTCCCTCCCCCCCCCCCCGTCCTTGTCGAGGGCGCACCTATTTACAAGGTACGGAAGATCATGGATATGCGTTCTCGGGGACGTGGTCACCAGTACTTAGTGGATTGGGAGGGTTACGGTCCTGAGGAGAGGAGTTGGGTTCCATCTCGGGACGTGCTGGACCGTTCGTTGATTGATGATTTCCTCCGTTGCCGCCAGGGTTCCTCCTCGAGTGCGCCAGGAGGCGCTCGGTGAGTGGGGGGGTACTGTCATGTTTTGTCATTTATTTTCATGTCTTGTCCCTGTGCTTCCCTCTGCTGGTCTTATTAGGTTCTTTCCCTCTTTCTCTCTCTCTCTCTCCTCCTCCCTCTCTCCCTCTCCCGCTCTCTCTCTCTATCGTTCCGTTCCTGCTCCCAGCTGTTTCTCATTCTCCTAACGACCTCATTTACTCTTTCACACCTGTCCCCTATTTTGCCCTCTGATTAGAGTCCCTATTTCTCCCTCTGTTTTCCGCTTCTGTCCTTGTCGGATTCTTGTTTGATGTTTGCTGTCCTGTGTCCTTGTTCCGCCCTGTCGTGTTTTTGCCTGGAATAAAGACTCTGTTTCTTTAAGTCGCTTTTGGGTCCGCATTAATCAGCATAACACTTTGTGTTTGTGTCTGTGTGGCCTATGGGCCCTGGTCAAAAGTAGTGCACTACAGTGGATAAGGAGCCATTTGGGATGCAGATTGTTTTTTATTAATGCGGTACACCCGTATATCTATCTAATGACCTCCAAATGTTGGTCATCTGTGACTTGTCACCCAATGCATTATTTCTGGACAAAAGAACTGCTGCAATTTCAGAGGTTCTTCAAATCACTGCACAAGTGTGCTGGTCTGAAGCCAGTCAACGCATTTTCATTTTGGTTTGTAGCCATTGCAACATTATTCAATTACTGGCCAGCCAATTACAATATTTGATTGATGCAACGTATAGTTGAAGTCGGAAGTTTACATACACTTAGGTTGGAGTCATTTAAACTCGTTTTTCAACCACTCCACACATTTCTTGTTAACAAACTATAGTTTTGGCAAGTCGGTTAGGACATCTACTTTGGGCATGACACAAGTAATTTTTCCAACAATTGTTTACAGACAGATTATTTCACTTATAATTCACTGTATCACAATTCCAGTGGGTCAGAAGTTTACATACACTAAGTTGACTGTGCCTTTAAACAGCTTGGAAAATTCCTGAAAATTATGTCATGGCTTTAGAAGCTTCTGATAGGCTAATTGACATAATTTGAGTGAATTGAAGGTGTACCTGGGGATGTATTTCAAGCCTACCTTCAAACTCAGTGCCTCTTTGTTTGACATCATGGGAAAATCAAAAGAAATCAGCCAAGAACTCAGAAAAAAATTGTAGACATCCACAAGTCTGGTTCATCCTTGGGAACAATTTCCAAATGCCTGAAGGTACCACGTTCATCTGTACAAACAATAGTACGCAAGTATAAATACCATGGGACCACACAGCCATCATACCGCTCAGGAAGGAGACGCGTTCTGTCTCCTAGAGATGAACGTACTTTGGTGCGAAAAGTGTAAATAAATCCCAGAACAACAGCAAAGGACCATGTGAAGATGCTGGAGGACACAGGTACAAAAGTATCTATATCCACAGTAAAACGAGTCCTATATCGACATAACCTGAAAGGCCGCTCAGCAAGGAAGAAGCCACTGCTCCAAAACCGCGATAAAAAAGCCAGACTACGGTTTGCAACTGCACATGTGGACAAATATCGTACTTTTTGGAGAAATGTCCTCTGGTCTGATGAAGCAAAAATAGAACTGTTTGGCCATAATGACCATCGTTTTGTTTGGAGGAAAAAAGGGGAAGCCGAAGAACACCATCTCAACCGTGAACCACGGGGGTGGCAGCATCATGTTGTGGGGGTGCTTTGCTGCAGGAGGGACTGGTGCACTTCACAAAATAGATGGCATCATGAAGTAGGAAAATGATGTGGATATATTGAAGTAACATCTCAAGACTTAAGTCAGGAAGTTAAAGCTTGGTCACAAATGGGTCTTCTAAATGGACAATGACCCAAAGCATACTTCCAAAGTTGTGGAAAATGGCTTAAGGACAACAAAGTCAAGGTATTGGAGTGGCCATCACAAAGCCCTGACCTCAATCCTATAGAAAATTTGTGGGCAGAACTGAAAAAGCGTGTGCGAGCAAGGAGGCCTACAAACCTGGCTCAGTTACATCAGCTCTGTCAGGAGGAATGGGCCAAAATTCACCCAACTTATTGTGGAAGGCTACCCGAAACGTTTGACCCAAGTTAAGCTATTTAAAGGCAATGCTACCAAATACTAATTGAGTGTATGAAACTTCTGACCCACTGGGAATGTGATGAAAGAAATAAAGCTGAAGTAAATAATTCTCTCTGCTATTACTCTGACATTTCACATTCTTAGAATTAAGTGGTGATCCTAACTGACCTAAGACAGCGAATTGTTACTAGGATTAAATGTCAGGAATTGTGAAAAACTGAGTTTAAATGAATTTGGCTAAGGTGTATGTAAACTTCCGACTTCCACTGTTTAAGTGAACAATGCTAAAATGTGTTATAGACAGACACACACATAAACAAGCGAACATGCATACACACAAATGAACATACAGACACCTCTGATACAGTGTAGCCTACACTAAATGGATATGTACCTACTTGAGTGAATAACTGCCCCAGTAAAATCTACTTTTTCTACAGGATGTGTAACCAGGTGCATTTCTGTTAGTATTTGAAATATTATGGTGAAGTCAGTATTTAATTCCCTTGACACACAGCTGTTGCCCTTCACTGTGTAGCCTATCTCACCGCAATTCTCTTTCCTAGAATTACCCCTCAGCACCCCAACCCGATGCCTAGCCTACAATTTAAAAAAAATGGTATTGGCAAGGGAAGGGATATGTGTCCATGAGTGAGTGAGTGAGTGAGAGAGAGAGAGAGAGAGAGAGAGAGAGTGAGCGAGAGGGGAAGGGGTAGAGGGTGGGCGGGGTGTAGTCAGCGGTGTGATTGCAATCTTCCTTCTTGTTCATCCCAGGGTTAGCCGACTACATGCGTGAAAAGGCTTTTTCTCCCAACATGGAAACATTCTGCTGTAGGTCTATTCTGCTTGCATTCGAGAGACACTCGTTTTGGGATTAGGTAATGTTATGCTCTAGCGCGCACAGTCCATTGCGGTCCTAGATCAATACGGATAGATTGACATGTGTGGGTTTAGTACATGTCCTTTTGTTGTTTGTTGTTCCACAGGATTTGATAGAGCGAGAGAGATGGCTTCGCGATCCAGCCACTGGAATCGTCAGCAGCAGAGGTAGAGTGTCTCTTGCACTCGCCCCGCGGTCGATTTTGCTGTCTGTTGCACGATGAGCGTAGCTCTGCAAGATTTGCGGAACAACGTAAGTCTTGTAATGATTTGATAATCTTCTCAAACGTGATGCTACTCTTCTCATAATTTATGAGGAGACAGAGCCCCGCGGACTCGTATGTGATCGAAACCCATTGCAATCAATCACCATATTTATTTTGTTGGGTTTCTTACTGCTAAACCATTTCGCAATCATGATTCGAATATGACTTGTTTATATTCTGCACATGTTGTAGGCTATGCGGACAATAATGCTCGAGCAGATTCCCAGGTAGGCTTTGGTCCTCATATCCATCCTTAAAATACTGTGTTCGGCGCTCACTGCCCATGATGGAAATAGTGCGCTCGCTCTCGCCATACAAACGTCGGTACCTTTTCATAATTTATCAAAATACGTTCATAAGAGAAAGAGCAGCCTCAGACACTCATGCATAAATCCAGAAACACGTTTTTCCAGCACAGGCCTACATGTAATAATTTGATTGTATTTATTTGAAGTTGTTAGAGAGAAGTTGCTTAGGCCCACACCAGTAAATATTCATAGAGAGGCTGAGGTTTTATTCATTGTCATCTCTTTAAGGGCCACACAGCCTATGGTTGAGTTGCATTGTGCTCTCTCTATCTCACTCGCGTGCATGGGCTTTGGTTTTGGCTCACACAGTTGTGGAGCTTAGGAGACACTCAGTTTGAACGGTAGGTTACACTAGCATATAACAGATTTAGGCCTGACTTGTTTATTTTGAACTTCTCCATTTTGCTTTTTCATTTGTCCTCGGGTTTTGAATATAATATATAGCCCTTTAATCTCACTAAAAGGCTTCCTTCAGGTCTTGTATTTTGTTGACTCGGTGTGCCTTGCCCAGACACTGTTGCCTATGTTGGCTAAAGTAGACATAAGGACATGATATGGAACTGGAGCAAAGCCATGTATTTTACTATGATAACCAACACACAGCTGTTGACTGGTCCCACGGGACAGGCATTTTTGTTTTGTTATGTTGAGATTCCAGTCCGACAGGCTGTACCTGTTGTTGCTATGGCGCTGTTGCATTGTGTCGTTGTCACCTAAATATTATGGGATGTAAAAATGCACGACAATGAACATCTGTTCAGTATTGGAACAGTATTATGATACCAAAGTGAGGCGTGAAATGTCACAACAGATAAGGCTATCTGGTTACAATTTGGGCTTGATAGGTCCCTGTGTGTGTGCGTGTTTATTTCCGCGTGTGTTTATTTCTGTGTGTTTTGTCTGTCAACCATCAAACTGAGAGCAGGCGAAGTAGGCCTACTGCATGGGCTCTGCTTCAGGCTTATGGTTCTGTATAGACCTGTCTGTAATGTAGGCCTAAGGAGCTGGAAGAGCAGTCCCCGACCACTGCCCAATATGCCGTGAATCAATTAGTAGCCTGTAGTCCCCGGGGGCATTTCTGAATATGTTCATTATCTCTCTAATGAACATCATTAATAACGCAATCTGTACACCGGGCCACAGTCGAGCAGGCTGTCGCCCGCTAGACACACTGTGCACTAACTCAACAAACTGTTACAAGGCCTCTACTGTTCCCAGTACCTGTGTTAAGAAGACCAATCGTATGTACACTGCCTCAAAGGGCCGATCTCATCACACTTTAGCATGCAGGGCATCAAAGCACCTCAGGTCTGTCCCGGATAGTAGCATGCACGTG
This sequence comes from Salvelinus alpinus, assembly GCF_045679555.1. Taxonomy (NCBI): domain Eukaryota; kingdom Metazoa; phylum Chordata; class Actinopteri; order Salmoniformes; family Salmonidae; genus Salvelinus; species Salvelinus alpinus. The sequence goes on along the minus strand of NC_092106.1, from coordinate 2,598,817 downwards.
TGTGTGTGTCATGATACACTTACTCGAACAGGCGTGAGTGACATACTTTTATATACAGAGATCCATTTCCATATTTAGGTCAACTTCTCTTTTGATTAACTGCCTTCATTTTGCTGGACCCCAGGAAGCAGCAGCTAATGGGGATCCATAATAAATACAAAATACCCAAAGTGATTTACAGTGCAGACATACAATTTCATATTAGTGATCCCAGGAGGAATCAAACCCGCAAGCCTGGCATTGCAAGCACCACACTCTACCAATTGAGCCAAACAGGATTATTTCAAGGAAGCAGCAATGACGCACAGACATGCCGCCCTGAAGTGGTTGCTCGGTAACGGTAACACTTTACTTGAAGTGAACAGGAATAATGCGTTATCACTTGTTATAAGCATGTACGAGCACATATGTAACTTATTATAAGGCACATGATGATAATAATATGTCTTAAATCCAGGATCATTATGAGATGATGCTATACTATACATTGCTATACATACTTACAATGTGGAGGAAATGCGTCAAAAAGCATTAAAGGGGCAATCCAGAATTCGAAAAAGCAACAAAGCCTTCACCTCGCCACTTGTTTTGTTAAACAGCTGAGGGGGCTGTAGAAATGTAACAACTCTGAAATTCATAGACAGAGATATAGATGCAAGGACTGACCATCCATGTCATGAGATCAACATTATATTTTTGTAACCATGTTTTTTAAGCAAAATGCATATGCGTTTTTATACATTGGCATACGTCATCTGGGTGGCCTCAGCCTCAAGTAAAGTGTTAGCAGTTGCTTTGCTGTGGCCAGTTGAGGGAGTGATGGGAAAGGCCAAGACTGAGTGACGGCTGGAGAAGGAGGCCCTTGAGTGACCTGAACCCGGGGTTTATCAGGGCTGGGTATCCTGTGTGTGCGTGTGTGTCCTGCCTTAGGGCGGTGGGGTGAGCCCCTTCCTGTCTGAAGCAAGACTCTCCATCTGTCCTGGCACCATCGGCAGGGCTGGAGAGGTCAACGGCTATATCCTAAATAGCACCCTATTTCCTACAAAGGGCTGGCCAAACATAGTGCAATAGTGTATCTAGAGAGGGTGCCATCATTTGAGATTTGACTAATTTATGAATAACCCTATGCAGGCTCATCATCAAGACTTGAGACAATGAGCTGATTTGTTAAGATCGTGTAAAACCCTCACCACTGCCATTTGTCACGAACTGTCATCCGTTTTAGCCTGTGTATCCTAAAGTGGGATGCGGTCTGTGTTTTTCCTTCGTTTACTGCTTTTTATTTAAATGCTCTCTGACATATTTTAAGTCCTCCCTCCTCTTCCTTCTACTTCCCTCTATTCCTCCATAACATCTCTCCTGGCAAATCTTTCTCTCTAACTCCTTGGTTGCTTGACAATGTTTCTCCCTCTCTCTCTCCATCTGTTTCACCCACCCACCCACCCTCTCTCTCTCTCACTCTCCCTCCCCTCTTTGTGTCTTTCCTGATCTGGTTGTTTCACAATTGTGCACTGAATCACCTGAGATGGACAAAACAGGAGGAGAGGAGGGGTGGATAGGCATGAGGAGGTAGTTTGTGGATATGACCATATGAACTGACCAGGAAAAACTCTGGGCCCCAGTTATAACCTTAGGCCCCTGTACGGTCACATGGTTAGGGAAAACTCAGGGCCCTATAGAAATGAGGTTAATTAAGAAGTAATTTTTTTGTGCCCTGCGTTTGTTCTACTGGATAACATCACCTCCCTTCAGCACTTATCTGCCAGAGTCTGCATGGGATGGAATCCTCGTCCCTCTGCAACTTTGTCTCACAAATGTCTCCTCACTTCTCTGTCTACCTACACTACCCTGCCTGTGCAATAGAATACCTAAAACATACTAGAGTGGGAATTCCACTTTGTAAAAGAAAAGAAAAATCCCCTTTTCACCTATGTGTGTTGTCATCCAATATGTACTATACGTATTACTGAGTATTTTATGCAAATGCATGTTCATATCAGTGTAGTTCCCTTGAAATCTTTATACTGTGTGTAGACTTGGGGACTGTGTGTGTGTGTGTGTGTGTATGTGAGTGTGTGTTTGTACGAGACACTTGGAGAATTAAACACGGTTATTACTCTCATGCAGTGGTGGGAAAAGTACTCAATTGTTGTACTTGAGTAAAAGTAAAGATACCTTAATAGAAAATAATTCACATACATTTTTAATAAATAAACTCACGGGACAATTTTATCTATTTAATACTTTTTATGGACAGACATGGGCACACTCAGACATAATTTACAAACGCAGTATTTGTGTTTAGTGAGTACGCCAGGTCAGAGGCAGTAGGGATTGCAACACGTTATATTGATAGGTTCGTGAATTGGACTATAATTCTGTGGTGCCTGAGCATTTGAAATGTAACGAGTACTTTTGCATGTCAGGGAAAGTCTATGGGGGTAAAAAGTATATATTTTCTTTAGGAATTTAATGGAGTAAAACATTTCAAAAATATAAACAGTAAAGTAAAATGCAGATACCCCCAAAAACGACTTAAGTAACACTTGTCCTATTAAAGGAGCCAAAAGCGGGTATATCCTCGAAGCGTCTGTTATTTTCTGAAGAGACGGACATTGTCCTTTTTCTTATCTGGACTATTCTTATTTTGTCCTCCCCCCTCTGTCTTTCTTTCTCTCTTTCCTCCAGTCTTCTCTCCTTCCTCCCTGTCGTCTTCCCTCCTTCCTTTCGGTAGAGATAGAGAGAGGGGTAGCCTTGATGCCTAGATCAGTGACGTCATTCTCTCTCCCTGGGGAGGACTCTACTGTCTCCCTCCTTCTCCCCGTCTGCCCCACCCTCTCTTTTACTCCCTCTCTCTGCTGTTCTCTTTAATTGATGACGCACTGAAGGGGACGAGTAGGGGTCAGGGGAGGAGAGAAACAGGAGAGAGAGAGAGAGAACGAGTCATTTTTTCAGTGTACACACACTAGCAAACAGAGGAATGACATCTGTAATGTGTGTTTGTTGGACTGAGACAGCAAAGGGAAGAGATTTTTAGGTTTGTTTGTTTGAGCGTGTGTCTCTGTGTGTGTGTGTGTGTGCGTGTGTGTGTATACGTACCCAATTCGTCAGCCTTTCACAGATGCACATCAATTAAAGCAAGGTAAGCTTAGTGTTTCAACAACACTGGACTAATGTTGCTTATGTAAGGTTTACATAACAGAGTAGCGGCAGCCTCCCCAGTTTTGTTTGTTGTGCTTGTTCATTTACAGCGTTCGCAGTGTGCTCTTGTGATGTGCGCTCAAGTGGCTAACCTCATTAGGGCAGCATTTTGTTGTCGGCAGAGAAGAGAATGTCCTTTCTGTGCTCGAACAACAACAACAGTCATGCAGGCTCTGGCTAAAAGTAGTGCCCTATATAGGGAATAGCGTTCCATTTGGAACCTCTCTGTGGTGGCTGACTAACCAGGGAGGGGAAGGGGGCGGGGGACGCCCTCTAGGGGTAGAGGTATGGAAGTGCATAATGACAGTGGTCACTGAACAGATGAATGGTTTGGTACACTATTCGGGGAAAAAAAGGATTCCAAAATGGTTCTTCGGCTGTCCACATAGGAGAACCATTTTTGGTTCCACGTAGAACCCTTTTTGGTTTCATGTGGAACATTAATAAAAGGTCTCTACAAGGTCTCCAAAAACGGTTATTCAAATGGTTCTATGGGGACAGCCGAAGAACCCTTTTAGGTTCTAGATAGCACCTTTGTTTCTAAGAGTGTAGAGCTCCATGCATGAATGTGCATGTTATTATTGTCAGTACAGATACCAAAATCTAGGTTTAATACGTGCCACAAGTTGTAAAATGATTGCAAGAACAGAAAAGCGCTGTGATGAAACGATGAAATAGAAACACGAGCATGGCAAGAGAAAGGCTGTCTGTCTTTTGCTCTCTCTCTCTCTCTCTCTCTCTCTCTCTCTCTCTCTCTCTCTCTCTCTCTCTCTCTCTCTCTCTCTCTCTCTCTCTCTCTCTCTCTCTCTCTCTCTCTCTCTCTCTCTCTCTCTCTCTCTCTACCTGTCAGTCTTTCTCACTTTGAGGAATGTGGCTTTCGTTCTCTTGGAATTGTCTGTCCTTTTTTTATAATAATGCACACAGAAGCAAGCTTGCCAAAGAAAATGGACCCCCCTCCCTTTCCCCTCTATGGGGTAAAATTACTCATCCATTTTTCTCTGCTTCCTCTACTTCACCTCTCTATCTCATTGACAATGCTCGTGTGCTTGTTCTGTGTATTTTCCCTTTTCTGGCACTTTTTCCTCTCCTTTTCTAAGAAGTATATCAAAATCAGTTGTTACTAATCTCACACTGTTTCAATCCCTATCCCTTCTTTTCTTTCTATCTTTCTATATTTCTATCTTTCTTTGTCCTCCCATCCCCCACCTCCTTAGCAGATTTCCGCCTCTCTTCCTTCGCCCTCTCTCGCTGTGTCTGTCTTTCATTCTCTCTCTCTCTCTTTTCTTCTCAACCCCCAGCTCATGCTGTTTGTCTGCTTTCTCTTACTCTGTAACTCGCCCTCTTTCACTCCCACTGCCTTCCTTTCACCCTCCCTCGCTCTTCAATTGCTTTGTGCTCAGTGTTTATAGTCCTTCACTAACTCTGCATAGAGGGAGAGAGTGAGAGACAAAGAAAGAAAGAAAGAGAGGGAGACAGAGAGAAGAAGTGTAAGGACAAACTCTTGAATACTTTATTAAAGGTAAGTAAAGCAGAAATGTTCTCATTTATCCCTCCATCTCTCTCTCTCTCTCTTTCTCTCTCTCGCTCTCTCCTTCCATCTCCCTACTTCTCTCCTATGATTGTTCTAACCTGAGAGAATAAGCTTATTGCCCATAAACCACCTGTTGACAGCTGTGCTGTGCCGGGGGTGTGTGTCAGGCTGTTGCTAGGGGCAATAAAAAAAAGTGTGTGTGTGAATGTGCCGGTGTCTGTGTGTGTGGGAGGGAGTTGGTGTGACTCTCTGGCTTGGGCTCATTTTCAGAGAGAAGAGAGAAAGGTCACGAATTGAAGAAAAGAGGAAAGGGAGATTGCTGAACCCTGACTTCTGTTTCTGTGTCGCTAGTGAGCAGCATTTGATGTGTGTGTGCGTGTGCGTGTGTGTGAGCAGGACTCTGCCCTCAAGTCCAGGATGCAGTGGGCTGATAGAGGGGTTTGAAATGGTAAAGGACATGGATCCTCATGCACACACACGCATGTGCGCACACACACACACACACACACACACACACAGACGCACACTACCATTTGAGGGTCCAGTGTGAGTGTCTGTGAAGGTCAAACACTGAAGTGGTGAGAGAGGGACAGGGAGTGTGTTAGCTCTGAGATGTAAGCAAAGAGAGGGCCGTTATTTACTTACTGCTTCTAAGGACAACACCGGCCCACAGCTGGCTAGATCGAAACGGCTTGTATTGAGCAATAGTTCTGATTCTCACGCTCAGAAGAATGTCTCTTTTGCCTGTGCGAAGCAGGATGTGAAATCTGACACCACTTGAAGCTGGGTTGTCCCGCCTACCATTTCATTCGCTCTTCTGACTGTCCATCAACTCCTGGCTGATCCCTATGTCACAGCTACTAACAACGCATATGCCTGGAATCCTAACATCGTAACGCAGCAGGAGAGAGGGGTTTCAGTGCTGTAGCACAGTCAGAGTTCGATTTATAGCCCATAATTTAAAATAATTCATAGATTTTAAACAAAAAATATTTTCTATTTGTCATAGACAGACAAGATTAAGTCGAAAGGGGAGTTCTTAACGAGTTCAGGAACTAGTTAGATCTCTGTGAGACGTTCACAGCGATGGGGGCAGACGTTTTGATCGAGACCTTTTCCATTAGATTACATTTTCCATTACATTTAGTTACATTTAAGACTTGTGACTATTTTAGTGGTTCCATTTTCCCAGTCACAGCTTTCCCAGTCACAGCTTTAGTATTTGAAAAAACTAGCGTTTGAACCCAGGTGTGTGTGTGTGTGTGTGTGTGTGTGTGTGTGTGTGTGTGTGTGTGTGTGTGTGCGCGTGCGTGCGTGCGTGCGTGCGTGCGTGCGTGCGTGCGTGCGTGCGTGCGTGCGTGCGTGCGTGCGTGCGTGCGTGCGTGCGTGCGTGCGTGCGTGCGTGCGTGCGTGCGTGCGTGCGTGCGTGCGTGCGTGCGTGCGTGTTTGAGAGTGATGCTGGGGATTATTTGTGTTTAGTGAATTGGACCTCGCCCATGTCTCATGACGTCTGTGTGTCTGAGCACCTTCACTCAGGGAAGATCAGGGTCCTGGAGTAAACTGCCCCCTTCCTCTCCTTCTCTCTCTGTCCCCCCTCTTTCTCTCTTTCTGTCTGTCCCTCTCTCCCTTTCTATACTACTCTCTTTATATGTCACCCTCTCTCCCATAGTCCTCCCTATCTCTCTGTCTCTCTCACTCAGTCCCTCACTAATTTTCTCCTGCTCAGTATTCCAGTCAGCAAGTCCTC